>NC_135821.1:10079875-10222296 GCF_964213995.1 Mustelus asterias
TATCTGCTGTGGCAGGATTTGAACCCAAGTCCCCAGAGCACTCACCTCACTATCTTACTAGTCCAGCGATGTTACCACTACACCACCATCTCCCCAATGGGAAACATGCAGTTTAGATGCATAATCAGGGAGTGAGGCGGGGGGGGGGTTAGATTGGTTAGAATCCTGAGGCCTCTTCACAGCAAGAGACTGGGGAAGCAATGGGTTAATTAACCCCCCCCCCTCCCCCCACTTCCACACTCCCACCCCCACCATCTCCTCATGTTAGGAAGCACCCACTATTCCCGCAGCCAGCAAGTACACACCCAGGGCGGGATTTTCCGGTCGCGCCCGCCCCAAGACCGGAAAATCCCGCCTGAGGTCAGCGAACCTTTGCATGGTCCGTGTCCTGCCCCCGCTACGATTCCTGAGGCGGGCTGGACGGGAAAATACAGCCCCCTCCCCCCCCCCCCCCCCGCCCCCCCAGTTACAGAGGGAATTCAGAGACAGAGGAAAGACATTGTAAAGGGATGAAGAATGGATTGGGTGCTGACACAGGCTCGATGGGTCGAATGGCCTCCTTCCGCACTGTAGGGATTCTGTATACTGCCAGGAGCGATGGGATTAAAGTCCCCTGGCTGCAAGGTCCCAGTGTGAAATGGGTTTGGCCCGGCTAAGCAAAGCTCACGGGGGGGACCTGCAGCCTGAGGCCTTGTTCAACATCAGTCTCAGTCAGAGGGCGGCAACTGGGGGAGGGACATCACACTGGTGAAGGTTTAGGCTCGAGCCAAGACACTTAGCTGGATCTGCTACCTGTGGCGCAGTGCGTACTTACTGATACCAGATGTGCTTCTGTATCTGTTCCAGCTATGGGCAGCGGGTAGGTTGTGGAGGAGAGAGAGAAAGGAAAGTGTTTAATGAGAGAATTCAGAATAGACATTTCCAGTTATAGAGAAAACCAAGATGGCGACTGCACCAAACATCAGAGAGGCGACCTAAAAATAGAGGAATCCCTCCGCCACTGGGTAACACTGATATCTCTCCCTCCCCCAATGGGGTAACACTGATATCTCTCCCTCCCCCAATGGGGTAACACTGATATCTCTCCCTCCCCCAATGGGGTAACACTGATATCTCTCCCTCCCCCAATGGGGTAACACTGATATCTCTCCCTCCCCCAATGGGGTAACACTGATATCTCTCCCCCTCCCTAATGGGGTAACACTGATATCTCTCCCCCTCCCCAATGGGGTAACACTGATATCTCTCCCCCTCCCCAATGGGGTAACACTGATATCTCTCCCCCTCCGCCACTGGGTAACACTGATATCTCTCCCCCTCCCCAATGGGGTAACACTGATATCTCTCCCCCTCCCCAATGGAGTAACACTGAGATCTCTCCCCCTCCCTAATGGGGTAACACTGATATCTCTCCCCCCCCCCCCCCAATGGGGTAACACTGATATCTCTCCCCCCCACCCAATGGGATAACACTGATATCTCTCCCCCCCAGTGGGGTAATACTGATATCTCTCCCCCTCCCCAATGGAGTAACACTGATATCTCTCCCCCCCAGTGGGGTAATACTGATATCTCTCCCCCTCCCAATGGGGTAACACTGATATCTCTCCCCCTCCCAATGGCGTAACACTGATATCTGCCCCCTCCCAATGGGGTAACACTAATATCTCTCCCCCTCCCAGTGGGTTAACACTGATATCTCTCCCCCTCCCAATGGCATAACACTGATATCTCTCCCCCCCAACGGCGTACCACTGATATCTTCCCCTCACAATGGGGTAACACTGATATCTCTCCCCCTCCCAATGGGGTAACACTGATATCTCTCCCCCTCCCAATGGGGTAACACTGATATCTCTCCCCCTCCCAATGGGGTAACACTGATAATCCTTCCCCCCCAGCTCCAATACAGTAATATTGATAATCCTGATTGATTGGATAGCACTGATAATCCCCCCTCATGGGGTAACACACCCCCCCCCCCCCCCCCCCCCCCGCCCCAAACATGGTAACAGCCTCTGTCTGGTGTTGACGGTGAGTCTGTGTGTTGTAGAATCAGAGATAGGACATGGCGGAGTGCGTGAGGGGCCGTGCTACTGACCGAGAGGCGTTTCTCTGCGTCCACTTCGATCATGCCCCGTAGTAAGTTCTGGCAGTCGGGGGGAATAAAGTGCGGCATGTGGAAGACTCCTCGTTTCACTTTCTCTAACAGCTGTCGTAAGTTGTCATCATCGAATGGCAACGCCCCCTGTGGGGAACCAGAGGGACTGGTTACTGTAATCACATCACCCCCTCGCCCCGTCAGTCTGTGCCCACCTCACCCCCTCGCCCCGTCTGTCTGTGTGCCCACAAACATCCCCCCTGTCCATCTGTATAGCCCACCTCACACCTCCTTCCATCTGTGTCCCCACCTCGCACCCTCCTTCCATCTGTGTCCCCACCTAGCACCCTCCTTCCATCTGTGTCCCCACTTCACCCCTCCTTCCATCTGTGTCCCCACCTCGCACTCTCCTTCCATCTGTGTCCCCACTTCGCCCCTCCATCTGTGTCCCCACATCGCACCCTCCTTCCATCTGTGTCCCCACTCACACCCTCCTTCCATCTGTGTCCCCACTTCCCACCTTCCTTCCATCTGTGTCCCCACTTCATACCCTCCTTCCGCGAAGGCTTCGGCGAAGGCGAGGAAGGTTGTTTGTTTTTCTTCTGTTACACCCCCTTTTTTGTTTTATCTCCCAAAAACTAAAAAGGACATGGCTGGTATGAGTGGGAGGCCAGTATACTGCATTCGGTGTGGGATGTGGGAGTTCCTGGAGACAACTTGCCTCCCGGAAGTCCATATCTGTGCCAGATGTGTGGAACTGCAACTCCTGAAGAATCGTGTAAGGGAGCTGGAGCTGAGGCTCGATGAACTCAGTTTAGTTAGGGAAAATGAGAGATTAATAGATAAAAGTTATAGTCAGGTAGTGACACCAGGGTCTCGGAAGGAAGACACGTGGGTCACAGTTAGGAGGGGTAATAGTCAGAAGGGTGATGTGCCAGAAAGTACCCCAGTGGCAGTCTCCCATAAAAGAAAGGGATGGGCAACAGATGGGAGAAGGGAAGGGAGTGAGCAGTCTGTGGAGGGATCCCCTGTGGTTGTCCCCCTCCAAAATAGGTATATTGTTTTGAATTCTGTGGAGGGGGATGACCCTCCAGGGGTAAGCCATGAGGACCAGATCGCCTCCACGGAGACAGGCTCAGGGGTCCGGAAGGGAAAGAAGGGGTTTAGGAGAGCGATAGTTGTGGGGGACGCAATGGTTAGAGGCACGGACAGGCGGTTCTGTGGGAGTGAACGAGAATCCAGGATGGTAGTCTGCCTCCCTGGTGCCGGGATACTAGATGTCTCCGAGAGGGTAGGAAGCATATTTAAAAAGGAAGGTAGTCAAACGGATGTGATTGTACACATTGGTGAAAATGATATAGGTAGGAAGAACAGGGGGGTCATACGAGAGAAATTCAGGGAGTTGGGTGCTAGGCTAAAAAGTAAGGCCTCCAGGGTAGCAATCTCTGGACTGCTCCCGGTGTCTAGTGCAAGTGAGGCTCGGAACAGGGAGATTCTACAGTTGAACGCGTGGCTAAAGGACTGGTGCAAAAGGGAGGGTTTTAAATTCATAGATAACTGGGAAATCTTCAAGTCAGGATGGCAACTGTACAGAAAGGATGGGTTACACCTCAACTGGAAGGGAGCAAATATCCTGGCTGGGAGTTTTGCTAGAGTGTTTCGGCAGGATTTAAACTAGTGTGGCAGGGGGTGGGGAACAAAACAGTAGGTCAGTAAATACTGAGGCTGGGGTTGAGCTGGGGGCCAGGGCAAGGCTAGCTAAGAAGAGGAGTACTCTGGAGGAGGATGACCTGAGTGGGCCTGGAGGTCTGGAGTGCATCTGCTTCAATGCGAGGAGCGTAACGGGTAAAACAGACGAACTTAGGGCCTTAATGCTTATTGCAGTGACGGAAACTTGGTTAAAAGGACAGGACTGGCAGCTGAATATTCCGGGGTATAAGTGTTTTAGGCGAGACAGAGGAGGGGCTAAAAAAGGTGGGGGAGTAGCGATATTAGTTAAGGAGCATATTACCGCAGTGCAGAGGGTAGACAACTTAGAGGGGTCATGTACTGAGTCGCTGTGGGTGGAACTCAGAAACAGGAAGGGTGCAGTCACTATGCTGGGGGTGTACTACAGACCACCCAACAGCCCACGGGAAGTGGAGGAAAGGATATGTCAGGAGATTCTGGATAGGTGCAGAAAAAATAGGGTTGTTGTAGTGGGGGACTTTAATTTCCCTGGCACAGACTGGAAAGTGCTTAGAGCTGGGGGTCCGGACGGGGAGGAATTTGTAAAATGCATACTGGAAGGTTCTTTGGAACAGTATGTAGATAGCCCGACTAGAGAGGGGGCTATACTGGACCTAGTTCTGGGAAATGAGCCCGGTCAGATCGTCAAAGTTTCGGTAGGGGAACACGTGGCAAATAGTGACCACAACTCTGTTAACTTTAGGATAGTAATGGACAAGGATGAGTGCTGTCCTACGGGCAGGGTGCTAAATTGGGGGAAGGCTAACTATAGCCGGATTAGGCAGGAATTGGTGGATGTTGATTGGGAGAGGATGTTCGAGGGTAAGTCCGCGTCTGGCATGTGGGAGTCTTTTAAGGAACTATTGATAAGGCTGCAGGATAGGCATGTGCCTGTAAAAAGGAAAGATAGGAAAGGTAGGATTCGAGAGCCGTGGATAACCAGGGAAATTGAGGATCTGATTAAAATGAAAAGGGAGGCGTACGTTAAGTCCAGGCAACTGAAAACAGATGGAGCTCTGGAGGAATACAGAGAGAGTAGGAAAGAACTCAAACGGGGAGTTAGAAGGGCAAAAAGAGGTCACGAGATCTTCTTGGCAGGCAGGATTAAGGAGAATCCTAAGGCATTCTATTCATACGTTAGGAACAAAAGAGTTGTCAGGGAGAAAATCGGACTTCTCAGGGACAAAGGAGGGGAATTATGCTTAGAACCCAAGGGAATAGGGGAGATCCTAAATGAATACTTTGCATCGGTATTCACGAAGGAGAGGGGCGTGTTAACCGGGAGTGTCTCGGAGGGAGGTGTTGACCCGTTAGAGAAAATCTCCATTACAAGAGAGGAAGTGTTAGGTTTTTTAGGGAACATTAAAACTGACAAAGCCCCAGGGCCTGATGGCATCTATCCTCGACTGCTCAGGGAGACGAGAGATGAAATTGCTGGGCCTCTGACCACCCAACAGCCCACGGGAAGTGGAGGAAAGGATATGTCGCTTCTTTGGACACGGGTGAGGTCCCTGAGGATTGGAGGATAGCGAATGTGGTCCCGTTCTTTAAGAAGGGTAGCAGGGATAACCCAGGAAATTATAGGCCGGTGAGCTTGACGTCCGTGGTAGGGAAGTTGTTGGAGAGGATTCTTAGAGACAGGATGTATGTGCATTTAGAACGGAACAATCTCATTAGTGACAGACAGCATGGTTTTGTAAGAGGGAGGTCGTGCCTTACAAATTTGGTGGAGTTTTTTGAGGAAGTGACAAAAACGGTTGATGAAGGAAGGGCCGTGGATGTCGTCTATATGGATTTCAGTAAGGCATTTGACAAAGTCCCACATGGCAGGTTGGTTAAGAAGGTTAAGGCTCATGGGATACAAGGAGAAGTGGCTAGATGGGTGGAGAACTGGCTTGGCCATAGGAGACAGAGGGTAGTGGTCGAAGGGTCTTTTTCCGGCTGGAGGTCTGTGACCAGTGGTGTTCCGCAGGGCTCTGTACTGGGACCTCTGCTATTTGTGATATATATAAATGATTTGGAAGAAGGTGTAACTGGTGTAATCAGCAAGTTTGCGGATGACACGAAGATGGTTGGACTTGCGGATAGCGAAGAGCATTGTCGGGCAATACAGCAGGATATAGATAGGCTGGAAAATTGGGCGGAGAGGTGGCAGATGGAGTTTAATCCGGATAAATGCGAAGTGATGCATTTTGGAAGAAATAATGTAGGGAGAAGTTATACAATAAATGGCAGAGTCATCAGGAGTATAGAAACACAGAGGGACCTAGGTGTGCAAGTCCACAAATCCTTGAAGGTGGCAACACAGGTGGAGAAGGTGGTGAAGAAGGCATATGGTATGCTTGCCTTTATAGGACGGGGTATAGAGTATAAAAGCTGGAGTCTGATGATGCAGCTGTATAGAACGCTGGTTAGGCCACATTTGGAGTACTGCGTCCAGTTCTGGTCGCCGCACTACCAGAAGGACGTGGAGGCGTTAGAGAGAGTGCAGAGAAGGTTTACCAGGATGTTGCCTGGTATGGAGGGTCTTAGCTATGAGGAGAGATTGGGTAGACTGGGGTTGTTCTCCTTGGAAAGACGGAGAATGAGGGGAGATCTAATAGAGGTGTACAAGATTATGAAGGGTATAGATAGGGTGAACAGTGGGAAGCTTTTTCCCAGGTCGGAGGTGACGATCACGAGAGGTCACGGGCTCAAGGTGAGAGGGGCGAAGTATAACTCAGATATCAGAGGGACGTTTTTTACACAGAGGGTGGTGGGGGCCTGGAATGCGCTGCCAAATAGGGTGGTGGAGGCAGGCACGCTGACATCGTTTAAGACTTACCTGGATAGTCACATGAGCAGCCAGGGAATGGAGGGATACAAACGATTGGTCTAGTTGGACCAAGGAGCGGCACAGGCTTGGAGGGCCGAAGGGCCTGTTTCCTGTGCTGTACTGTTCTTTGTTCTTTGTTCCATCTGTGTCCCCACTTCATACCCTCCTTCCATCTGTGTCCCCACTTCACACCCACCTTTCATCTGTGTCCCCACTTCACACCCTCCTTCCACTTGTGTCCCCACTTCACACCCTCCTTCCACTTGTGTCCCCACTTCACACCCTCCTTCCATCTGTGTCCTCACTTCATACCCTCCTTCCATCTGTGTCCCCACTTCATACCCTCCTTCCACTTGTGTCCCCACTTCACACCCTCCTTTCATCTGTGTCCCCGCTTCACACCCTCCTTCCATCTGTGTCCCCACTTCACACCCTCCTTCCATCTGTGTCCCCACTTCACACCCTCCTTCCATCTGTGTCCCCACTTTGCATCCTGACAATAATAAATCTAATCAAATGAAGGGCATTCAAGACCTTGATTTCTTACCACCAAAAGTGCAAAGAGTATCACACCGCAGCTCCATACATCCGCCCGCCGGCCATCGTACTTCTCACCCTATGAACAGAAAGCACAGTATGACGTCAACATTGGATTCCATTAGCAGCGAGCGCTCGCTGCGTGACTAAGCTGGTCACCTCCTTTTTAAAATCAGGCGCCCAATCTTTTCAGACCCACTCCCAGTTTTAACCCTTTGTTCCCCGCAGTGGAGGAGGGTTCAAATTTGTGTGGAGTCTGCACGTTCTCCTTGTGTGCTCCCCATGCCCCGCTTTTCTCCCTCACTCCAAAGATGTGCAGGTTAGGTGGATTGGCCATGCTAAATTGCCCCTGAGTGTCCAAAGATGTGCAGGTTAGGTGGATTAGTCATGCTAAATTGCTCCTTAGTGTCCAAAGACATGTAGGTTAGATGGACTGATAGATACGATAGTGACTTTTAAGGGGCGTCTGGAAAATACATGAATAGGATGGGAATAGAGGGATACGGTCCCCAGAAGGGTAGGGCGTTTTAGTTCAGTTGGGCAGCATGGTCGGTGCAGGCTTGGAGAGGGCCTGTTCCTGTGCTGTAATTTTCTTTGTTCTTTGGACTGGCCATGCTAAATTGCCCCTTAGTGTCCAAAGATGTGCAGGTTAGGTAGATTGGCCATGCTAAATTGCCCCTTAGTGTCCAAAGATGTATCGGTTAGGGGGATTAGTGGGGTGAATATGTGGGGATAAGGGAATATGGCCTGAGTAAGATGCTCAGTTGGAAAGGCGGTGCAGGCTCGATGGGCCAAATGGCCTCCTCCTGCATTGTAGAGATTCCATGATGGTAGCAAGGATGAAGGGCTTCAGTTAAGTGGCAAGATTCGAGCAACTGGCATTGTTCTCTTTAGAACAGAGGGAAAATAGAGGAAGATGGAACAATTTCTGAGAGTTTTTGATGGAATAAATACGGTGGAACTAATTCTACTGGTGGCTGTGTTTCCAATCCACTCTGACTATAGTCGTACTGCCTGAGTAATTGCAGGTCAGTTAGCCTAACCTCCGTGGTGGGAATACTGATGAAAATAATTCTGGGGGACAGTATAAATTGTAATTTATGTGACAAATTAATCAAGAACAGTCAAGGACAGTCAGTGTGGATATGGTAAGAGCAAGCTGTGTCTGACTAACTTGATTGAGTTTGTTTTTTGAGGTGGGAGCTTTATGCAGCCTGCGTGGATTTCTGCAAGGTCTTTGACAAGGTCCCACACTGGTCAGACTGGTCAGAAGATGCTCGCGGCATCTAAGGCAAAGAGGAGGTTCACAAGAATGATCCCTGGAATGAAGAGCTTGTCGTATGAGGAACGGTTGAGGACTCTGGGTCTGTACTCGTTGGAGTTTAGAAGGGTGAGGGGGGGATCTTATTGAAACTTGCAGGATACTGCAAGGCCTGGATAGAGTGGACGTGGAGAGGATGTTTCCACTAGTAGAAAAAACTAGAACCAGAGGGCACAACCTCAGGCTAAAGGGACGATCCTTTAGAACAGAGATGAGGAGGAATTTCTTCAGCCAGAGAGTGGTGCATCTGTGGAACTCTTTGCCGCAGAAGGCTGTGGAGGCCAGGTCATTGAGTGTCTTTAAGACAGAGATAGATAGGTTCTTGATTAAGAAGGGGATCAGGGGTTTATGGGGATGAGAAAAAATATCAGCCATGATTGTATGGCGGAGCAGACATGATGGGCCGAGTGGCCTAATTCTGCTCCTATGTCCTATGATCTTATTGTCTAAAGTGGAAAACTGGGACCCAAATGTTGTTTTAGCTCCCAGGAAACAAGGAAAAGCCGAAGGGTGAGGTGATGCATTTTGGGACTCCTCGCAAGGCAAAGGAACGCACAATTGGACACTAGGAAGTACAGAGGACCAGAGGGACCTTGGAGTGCATGTCAAAAGATCCCTGAAGGCAGCAGGACGGGTGGATAAGGTGGCTAAGAAGGCATATGTTTAAGTTTATTTATTATTGTCACAAGTAGGCTTACATTAACACTGTAATGAAGTTACTGTGAAAATCCCCTAGTCGCCGCACTCTGGCGCCTGTTCGGGTTACACTGAGGGAGAATTTAGCACGGCCAATCCACCTAACCAGCATGTCTTTCGGGTGTGGGAGGAAACCGGAGCACCCGGAGGAAACCCACACAGTCAGGGGGAGAACATGCAAACTCCACACAGACAGTGACCCAAGCCGGGAATGGAACCCGGATCCCTGGTGCTGTGAGGCAGCAGTGCTAACCACTGTGCCACCGGGCCGCCCCATATGGGATACTTGTCTTTCTTAGCTGAGGCCTTGAATATCAGAGCAGGGTGGTTATAATGGAGCTGTATAAACCGCTCAGTAGGCCACAGCGAGAGTATTGTGTGCAGTTCAGGTCATCACACTATAGGAAGGATGTGATTGCACTGGAGAGGGTGCGGAGGAGATTCACCAGGATGCTGCCTGGGCTGGAGCGTCTCAGCTGTGTAGAGAGGCTGGTTAGGCTGGGGTTGTTTTCCTTAGAGCAGAGAAGGCTGAGGGAGGACCTGATGGAAGTGTACACAATTCTGAGGGACATGGAGGGGGTGGATAGGAAGGAACCATTCCCCTTAGTAAAGGGGTCAATAACCAGGGGGTGTGAATTTAAGGTAAGGGGCAGGAGATTCAGAGGGGATTTGAGGAAAAGTCTTGCACCGGGAGGGTGTTGGGAATCTGGAACTCGCTGCCTGAGAGGGTGGTAGAGACGGGAACCCTCACAACATTCGATTTGATTTCATTTATTATTGTCACATGTATTAGCGTACAGTGAAAAGTATTGTTTCTTGCGCGCTATACAGACTAAGCATACCGTTCATTAAGAAGGAAAGGAGAGGGTGCAGAATGTAGTGTTACAGTCAAAGCTAGGGTGTAGAGAAAGATCAACTTAATGCGAGGTCCATTCAAAAGTCTGACAGCAGCAGGGAAGAAGCTGTTCTTGAGTCGGTTGGTGCGTGACCTCAGACTCTTGTATCTTTTTCTCAAAGGAAGAAGGTGGAAGAGAGAATGTCCGGGGTGTGTGGGGTCCTTAATTATGCTGGCTGCTTTGCCGAGGCAGCGGGAAGTGTAGGCAGAGTCAATGGATGGGAGGCTGGTTTGCCTGATGGACTGGGCTACAGTCGCTGTATTCATTTAAGAAGCATTTGGATGAGCACTTGAAACGCCATTGCGTACAAAGCTACGGAACAAGCGCTGGGAAATGGGATTAGAATAGATGGGGGCTTGATAACTAGCACCGACATGGTGGGCCGAAAGATCTTTTCCTGTGCTGTAAAGCTCGGCAATTATAAGGGTGGGGTTTTCGAGCCGCGCTCACCCCAATACTGGAAAATCCCGCCTGAGGTCAAAGGACCTTTGTATGGTCCTATCTCATCTGCTACAATTCCCGTGGCAGGTGGGATGGGAAAATCCCTCCATTTGATTCTGGTCCAGGGTGTTTCTCTGATCAGGAGGCTGTTTCCAGTGAAATTCCTTACAGCTCAATACTGGCTCCTTTCCCGGTTCTGATAGTCCTCAATGATCTTACACTAAATGTAGGAAACATGATTAAGCTGTTTGCAGATGACATATATAATTGGCCCCGAGGTGGATACTGAGGAAGAAAGCCATAAACTGCAGGAGGATGGACAGGGACAGATTAGATGAGTGGGATACTTACAAACAGAATTCAGTCATGAATTTGGGAAGACTAACAAGGCAAGTGAATATCATAGAATCATAAGAATCCCTACAGTGCAGTAGGAAGCCATTCGGCTCATCGAGCCTGCACCGACAACAATCCCACCTACACCTTACCCCCATAACCCCACATATTTAGCCTGCTGGTCCCCCTGACACTAAGGGTCAATTTAGCATGGCCAATCCACCTAACCTGCACATCTTTGGACACTAAGCGACAATTTAACATGGCCAATCCACCTAACCTGCACATCTTTGGACACTAAGTGACAATTTAACATGGCCAATCCACCCAACCTGCACATCTTTGGACTGTGGGAGGAAACCGGAGCACCTGGAGGAAACCCATGCAGACACGGGGAGAACGTGCAAATTCCACACACACAGTGACCCAAGGCCGGAATTGAACCCGGGTCCCTGGCGCTGTGAGGCAGCAGTGCTAACCACTGTGCCACCATGTAACACTAATGAATAAATTTAACTTAAACTTGGATTCCTGCAACCTGCAAGGCTACAAACCAAGACCTTAAAGGTGGGACTGGACTAGGTAATGTGGCGACCCAGGGATTTTCACAATAACTTAATTGCAGTGTTAATGTAAGCCTACTTGCAATTAATAAATAAACGTTACTTTTTTGCAGCTAGCCTAGACATGATGGGCTGAAAGGCCTCCATCTGTGTCATCAATCTCTGCTCAGGAACACTGTGGGCAGATACAGTAACCTTTCCCATTTGCCTCTGATAGGAGAAAACACCCATCGATAATTCTGTGTACCACCCTGTTGAAGAGTGGCAGAGTAGAACTTCAGTCAAAGGCTTTAGTGAGTGTGAGTGAGTGTGAGTGTGAGTGAGTGTGAGTGAGTGTGAGTGTGAGTGAGTGTGAGTGTGAGTGTGAGTGTGAGTGCGTGTGTGTGAGTGTGAAAGTTCCAGATTCTCTCCCGTGCCCCGAAGAAATCCCCAACAGAATCCATTGTCCCTTCAAACTGCACAGTGTGTGGAGTGAAGGGACTGGGGTTTAATGACTGTTGCGAGGGACACATTCCAGAGGGTTAATTGTAAAGTTTAGCCTGACGGGGGCTTAGCGACATTGTCACTGGATTAATAATCCAGGGGCCCCCGAGTCGATGTTCCGGGAACATCAGTTCAAATCCCAGCACGGCAGCTGGTAGAATTTAAATTCAATTCATGAATACATCTTGAATGAAAAGCTGGCCTCATTAATGATGATAATCACACTATCAGATTGCTGCTAAAACCCATCCGGTTCACTGACATCCCGTTAGGGAAGGAAATCTGCTGTCCTTACCCGGTCTGGCCTACTTGTGACTCCAGACCCACAGCAATCATAGAATCCCCGACAGTGCAGGAGGAGGCCGTTTGGCCCATCGAGCCTGTACCGACTCTCTTAACAGAATATTTTACCCAGATTAATCATAGAAATCATTGAATCATAGAAACCCTACAGTACAGAAAGAGGCCATTCGGCCCATCGAGTCTGCACCGACCACAATCCCACCCAGGCCCTACCCCCATATCCCTACATATTTTAGCCGCTAATCCCTCTAATCATCGCATCCCAGGACACTAAGGGGCAATTTTTAGCATGGCCAATCAACCTAACCCGCACATCTTTGGACTGTGGGAGGAAACCGGAGCACCCGGAGGAAACCCACGCAGACACGGGGAGAATGTGCAAACTCCACACAGACAGTGGCCCAAGCCGGGAATCGAACCCAGGACCCTGGAGCTGTGAAGCAGCAGTGCTAACCACTGTACTACCGTGCCACCCTCCCCCACACCCTATCTCCAAACATTTAGCATGGCCAATCCACCCCAACCTACAATTCTTTCGACAGCAAAGGGCCATTTAGCATGGTCAATCCACCTAACCTGTACATCGTTGGACAGTAGGGACAATTTAGCATGGCCAATCTACCCTTACCTGCACATCTTTGGACACTAAGGGGCAATTTAGCATGGCCAATCCACCTATCCTGCACATCTTTGGACACTGAGGGGCAATTTAGCATGGCCAATCCACCTATCCTGCACATCTTTGGACACTGAGGGGCAATTTAGCATGGCCAATCCACCTATCCTGCACATCTTTGGACACTGAGGGGCAATTTAGCATGGCCAATCCACCTATCCTGCACATCTTTGGACACTGAGGGGCAATTTAGCATGGCCAATCCACCTAATATGGTTGACTCCTAACTGCCCTCTGAGATGGTTGGAGTGAGACACTCAGTTGTATCAAATTGCTACAGAAAAAGTACTGTGGGTGTACCTGCACCACGTGGACTGCAACGGTTCAAGAAGGCAGCTCACCACCACCTTCTCAAGGGGCGATTAGGGGTGGGCAATAAATGCTGATCATTATCAGCGACCTGCCCATCCTAGGAACTAATCATTAACGCTAACATTAATCTCCAGGAAGGACAGTCGAGGGGTTTGGTTTGTGTAAACCCCGCGGGCATCGGCACAATGCACCGGCCCAACAACAGCCCCACGTCAAAAAGAAAATCTAATTTGAGAAAGGAACTTACCCTGATGACCTCCGGACAGGCATAATGTGGAGAACTGCACAGAAAAAGAAGGAAGGTTAGATACATTAGCAAAGAGAGACCTTCACCCTCTTTTCTCCCACTCAGCCAAGGCCATCTGAATAATCCTGGAAATGTGTCTTGTATGTCCCAGGTAAACGAGTAGAAACGTTGGGCCAGGATTCTCCGGGCCCGCTGGCAGCGCATCCCCATCCGCGGGGTTCCCGCTGACAGCAGTGGGAGCAGAGAATCCGGCCGCTAGCAAACAACACGCCACCTCCTGCCAGCGGGAAACACGTGGCTGGGAGGCGGGAGAATCTCACCCTTGGTGTTTTCCTTGGCCTTATGGTGGATATCAAACACTCATAAGCGTTCTACCAATCCACCTAATACGGTTGACTCTTAACTGCCCTCTGAGATGGTGGAGTAAGACACCCAGTTGTATCAAACCGCTACAGAAAACGTACTCTTCCCCATCTGCAACAAGCGTACAAGGCCTTGGTGAGACTGTACCCAAAATACTGAGTGGAGTTTTGGTCACCTTATTATTCCTGTAATAGAGACAGTTCAGAGAGGGTTCACTGGCCTGAATTCCTGAAATGAAGGGATTTGTCTTAAGAGGAGAGGGTGACCAGGTTGGGCCAATGCTCATTGGAGTTTAGAAGGATCAGATTCAGAGGGAGCTTGGCAGGGTGGATGCTGAGAGGCTGTTTCCCCTCGTGCCGGGCATCTCGAATCCGGGGGGCACAGTTTCAGAATAAGGGTTCTCCCATTTCACATAGAGTCATAGAGGTTTACAGCATGGAAACAGGCCCTTCGGCCCAACTTGTCCATGCCACCCTTTTTTAAAAAACCCCTAAGCTAGTCTCAATTGCCCGCATTTGGCCCATATCCCTCTATACTCATCTTATCCATGTAACTGTCTACATGCTTTTTAAAAGACAAAATTGTACCCGCCTCTATTACTACCTCTGTCAGCTTGTTCCAGACACTCACCACCCTGTGTGTGAAAAAATTGCCCCTCTGGACCCTTTTGTATCTCTGCCCTCTCATCTTAAACCTGTGCCCTCTAGTTTTAGACTCCCCTACCTTTGGGAAAAGATATTGACTATCTAGCTGATCTATGCCCCTGGTTATTTTATAGACCTCTATAAGATCACCCCTCAGCCTCCTACGCTCCAGAGAAAAAAGTCCCAGTCTATCCAGCCTCTCCTTATAACTCAAACCATCAAGTCCGGGTAGCATCCTAGTAAATCTTTGCTGCATTCTTTCTAGTTTAATAATATCCTTTCTATAATAGGGTGACCAGAACTCTACACAGAAGATGAAGGTAAGGAGGGATTTTGGGTGGGATTTTCCGACCGCACTCGCCCCAAGCCTGGAAAATCTCACCCGATGGGAATGGACCTTTGCATGGTCTGTGTCCTGCCGGCTATGGTTCCCACGGTGGGCGGGATGGGAAAATCCCACCCTCTGCCTCTCTGAGGGTTGTGGAATTCTCTCTCTCGGATATCAGTGGGAACTGGGTTCTTGAATATATTTGAGGCTGAATGAGACAGATGTTCGATTGACTCAGGACGACGAGGGTTATGGGGTGTCAGAATGTAACCGGTGGTAACATTGGATCTGTTGTAACGTGACCAATGGTAGCAAGCTGTAAGGGTCAGTTGACCCAGTAAACCATGTAACCAATGACAGAATGATGTGATGATCAGCTGACTCAGTATAACTGTTGGGAATTGTGGGAAAACTTGGAATGGCCCAGGGCGAGGCCTCAAGTTTGGTGTAATGAAGTTTCTTTATTAAACCTTTATTTGATTTGTAAATTGGAGTGAGTTTTGTTATATTTTTATTGTCTACACTGGAAGAGTTCCTTCAACATGGGGGACAGGCAGGAATGTGGAGTTAAGGCCACAATCAGCCCATGGTCTTATCGAATGGGGGAGCAGGCTCGAGGGCCGAATGGCCTACTCCAGCTGCAACCTCTTGTGATTTTAATCTGGAAAAACATCCCAAGCTGCTTCACACCTGTAGTTCGGTGGGCAATGTCTCAGGGCGGGCTCTTCCAGTCCCGCTGAAGTCGACCCCTGCCATAGGTTTCTCCATCTCCGGCTGGGGCGGTGGGTTTGGAAAATTCTGGCGTCAAGTCTCTCAAAGCTGGGGTTTCGAATACCACCCCAGCGACCTGAGTGCAAACTCTAGACTGACACGCAAGCGAGGGAGGTGCCTCCTTCCAGTGGAGACATTAAACCCAATTCCTGTTGTCCGTCCCCTCATGTCGGAGATTCCGAGGTGCTATTTCGAAGCAGGGTCAAAGAATCTTCCCATCTCCTGACCATTAAACCAGATCCATCAGGTGTAATCCTCTGCAGTTTGTGGGAGCTTGCTGTGCACAAGATGGCCGCCCAATTTCCTACACCACAACAGCAGTGACTAGACTTCATTGGCTGTAAAGTGCTTTGAGACATTTTTGGAAAAGGGTGCTACATGAAGGCAGTTTTTAAAGTTTTAAGTTCATTTATCAGTGCCACAAGTAGGCTTACATTAACACTGCAATGAAGTTACTGTGAAAATTCCCTAGTTGCCACACTCCGGCGCCTGTTCGGGTACACTGAGGGAGAATTTAGCATGGCCAATGCACACTAACCAGCACGTCTTTCAGACCGTGGGAGGAAACCGGAGCAGCCGGAGGAAACCCACGCAGACACGGGGAGAACGTGCAGACTCCACACAGACAGTGACCCAAGCCGGGAATCGAACCCGGGTCCCTGGCGCTTTGAGGCAGCAGTGCTAACCGCTGTGCCACTGTGCCGCCCAGTGGTTGGGATGCTCTCCATGTAAATGTGAGGTGGGCCTCCTCACCTTGGAGACCTTACACACCTCGGAGGCTCTCCTCACCTCAGAAACTCTCCTCACCTCAGAGGTCACCACCCGAGTCCTGTGGTGGTGTACAGTTCGGAGGCTCCTGTCTTTTGATCTCGAAGCTTAGAGATGATAAACGGCCACTTGAGGTGGAGGGGTCGGGGTGGGGGTGGGATAGTGAAGGACATTCAACACCCGGCAATTATACCCCAAACAGAGCCCACACTGGGAGGGGGAGGAGGGGGGGGTGGGGGAGATGGTTTGGGAAGAGTGGGGGTGGGGAGATTTGAGCTTCAGAAAGCTAAAAACATCCACGGCAGAGTGATAGGTTGTGCAGACAACCGCAAGCTCAAAAAATAGAAGACCTGCTTTCAATAGCGCCTTTCATGACTTCAGGACATCCCAAAGAATTATGGGTAATAAAAGACCCTCAAAGTGTCATTGCACGACGGCTGAGTTACGCACAGCAAGATCCCACAAATAGCCACAATAGCAACCATTTCAGTGATGCTGTTTGTGGGGTAAAGAATGGCCTTAGACCAAAGCCAAGGGTCCAAGTGTTTACAAGGCGGCCTCTTACCCACAGCTGGTCTCGAGTAGACTGTCGCCAACCTGCAGAGAAGCCATTCCAAAGTCCGCAATCCGGATGTTATTCTTCTCGTCCAGGAGTAGGTTTTCCGGTTTCAGGTCTCTGTGGCTGCAGGGGCAATGGGAGGCGAGTTAGAGACAGTCACTGGGTTCTGGATAATCGGAGTGCAGGCTCCCTGAGGCCTATTCACAATCTTACATAACGCAGAGACATGCGGGTGGGATTTTTGTTGATATTCATTCGTGGGACATGGGCGTCGCTGGCTGGGCCAGCATTTATTGCCCATCCCTAGTTGCCCTTGGAGGGCAGTTGAGAGTCAACCACATTGCTGTGGAGTCACATGTAGGCCAGACCAGGTAAGGATGGCAGATTTCCTTCCCTAAAGGAACCAGATGGGTTTTTCTGACAATCGACAATGGTTTGAAGGTCATCAGTAGATCCTTAATTCCAGATATTTTTAAAATCGAATTCAAATTCCACCACCTGCCGTGACAGGATTCGAACCCGGGTCCCTAGAACATTCGCTGAGATTCTGCACTAATGGTCTAGCGATAATACCACTAGGCCATCGCCTCTCTCTACATGAATGTGATAGGATGTTTGGGTTCTGGAGAATTGGACAGTGTTTTGAATCACAGAATGGTTCTAGCAAAGAAGGAGGCCATTTGGACCGCCGTGGCTGTGCTAGCTCTCTGCAGGAGCAGTACACATATTGGCCGGAATGTTACGACTTCGCTCGGGCGAGGCTTGTAAAATCCTGCCCGAGATTCTGTGAGTCTCGCCCGCCCTGATTCCGAAGCGGACGTGGCGGTAAGATTCCAGCCATTATCTGCATCTGTTTCTATTGGGGAGAAAGCAGGATTAGGCTATTGAGTTGGAAGATCAGCCATGATCGTGATGAATGGCGGAGCAGGCTCGAAGGGCCGAATGGCCTCCTCCTGCTCCTATCTTCTATGTTTCTATCTGGTCGCCTCTGTTGTTACTGCAGCAGCATAATTGAGCTTAGTTGCTGAAATGTTTGTTTTAATCTGGACTAATGCAGGGTTGTTATTTTAGTGTTTTCCCCTGGGGTTTTTCAGAGTGGGGCTTCATTAGGGTTGATTGACAGGTAAGGTCATATGACTGGGTGGGACCAGGCTCACAGAGATAAACTCAGTTCAGTTGCCACTTGGGAGCTGTGGAGAGAAGTAGCTCCTTCTCTCTCTGAAGTCTTGAGACTGGAATCTGCATCACAAACTAGGTCTCTTTCTCAGAAGGTCTGCTGTTTGAGGATATATCCTTCTCTGTATGGGAGTTAGAATGTGATGTGGAGACTATACACATCTCTTTAACCTGTGCTTAATGCTCCCTCCACCCACATTGTCTGTATCTTTAAGACCTGGCTGGCTGTAGGGATCCGCATTCTAATCAGTATTCTGTAACTTGATTTTGTGTCTCTGTGCACTGTTTGAGAGCACATTTCCACTCCATCTGACGAAGGAGCAGCGCTCCGAAAGCTTATGGTATTTGCTACCAAATAAACCTGTTGGACTTTAACCTGGTGTTGTGAGACTTCTTACTGGGAGTTAGAAGGCAGGTGTCTTTCTGTATCTGTCTAGAGGGGTTAAAAGGCTGGAAAGTTATCATAGAAGAAATCATAGAAACCCTACAGTACAGAAAGAGGCCATTCGGCCCATCGAGTCTGCACCGACCACAATCCCATTCAGGCCCTACCCCCATATCCCCCACTAATCCCTCTAACCTACGCATCTCAGGACACTAAGGGCAATTTTTAGCATGGCCAATCAACCTAACACATTTTTGGACTGTGGGGGGAAACCGGAGCACCCGGAGGAAACCCACGCAGACACGGGGAGAATGTGCAAACTCCACACAGACAGTGACCCGAGCCGGGAATCGAACCCAGGTCCCTGGAGCTGTGAAGCAGCAGTGCTAACCACTGTGCTACCGTGCCGCCCTAACCACTGTGCTACCGTGCCGCCCTAACCACTGTGCTACCGTGCCGCCCTAACCACTGTGCTACCGTGCCGCCCTAACCACTGTGCTACCGTGCCGCCCTAACCACTGTGCTACCGTGCCGCCCCACATGAGCACCACATGAGCATATCTGTTTTTGGTGCTAATTGGTTCTGAAGACTTTGGGGATAATTCTTAAAGTGGAACTATAGCAATAGATAGCTGTTAAGAATGATACTTGGTCATGTTTAAGTATTTTAATTGGTAAAAGTTATGCTAATTCTTTTTGTTATATTTTAACTGTGTTAAATAAAGTTTGTTTAAATAAAAACTACCTTGCAGGTCAGTAGAATCATACCTGGAGCAAAACTAATGCCAAAATCAAATTAAGTTGGGCTCGAGAATCATAGAATCAGTGGAGAAGGAGGCCATTCGGCCCATCGAGTCTGCACCGACCTCTCTCCCACTCAGGCCCTATCCCCGTAACTACATGTATTTACCCAGTTAGTCCCCCTGACTGTCAATTTAGCATGGCCAATCCACCTAACCCGCACATCTTTAGACTATGGGAGGAAACCGGAGCACCCGGAGCAAACCCACACAGACACAGGGGGAATGTGCAAACTCCACACGGATAGTCTCCCAAGGCCAGAATCGAATCCAGATCCCTGAGAGCATTTAAAAGACCAATCACATTGCTGTGGCTCTGGAGTCACATGTAGGCCAGGCCGGGTAAGGACGGCAGATTTCCTTCCCTAAAGGGACATTAGTGAACCAGATGGGTTTTTCCGACAATCGGCAATGGTTTCATGGTCATCAGTAGATTCTTAATTCCAGATTATTTTTATTGAATTCAAATTCCACCATCTGCTGTGGTGGGATTTGAATTTGGGTCCCCAGAACATTACCCAGGGTCTCTGGATTACTAGTCGACTGACAATACCACTACGCCACTGCTGCAACGTCATTAACATAATGAAACATCGCCAAGCACTTCACGGGAGCGTTAGAAAAGAAAATATATCACCAAGCCACAGAAGGAGACATTAGGTCAGGTGACCAAAAGCTTGGTTAGGTCAGGTGACCAAACACTTGGTCAAAGAGATCACTTTTAAGGAGCGTCTTGAAGGAGGAAAGCGAGAGAGAGGGAGGCGGAGAGGTGAAGGGGCGGAATTCCAGAGTTCAGGGCCCGGGCAACTTGAAGGCACGGCCGCCAATGGTGGAGCGATTATAATTGGAAATGCTCAAGAGGCCAGAATGTCAGGAGGCCAGGTTTCCCAGAGGGCTGTGGGGCTGACAGAGATAGAGAGAGAGAGAGGGGGGGGGGGGGGGGGTGGGGGGGCAGAGAAATGGAGGGATATGGACAAGAGGATGAGAGTTTAAACAAAAATCAAGGTGTTGCTCGACTGAGTGTCAAACGTGGGTCATAGGGCACGGGGGTGGTGGGGGGCTGGGGGGGTGGGGGGGGGGGGGGGGGGGGGGGGCTGGTGATAGGGAAACTGAACCTGGCGTGAGTTCAGATATGGGCCAGCAGAGTTCAGGTTTAGGGAGGGTGGAGTGTGAGACAGCAGCCAGGAGTGCGCTGGAATAGTCACATCTGGAGGTAACGAAGGCATGGGTGAGGGTTTCAGCAACACTTATTGAACCTGCTTTGGGCGGCACGGTGGCACAGTGGGTTAGCACTGCTGCCTCACAGCGCCAGGGACCTGGGTTCGGTTCCCGGCTTTGGGTCACTGTCTGTGTGGAGTCTGCACATTCCCCCCGTGTCTGCGTGGGTTTCCTCCGGGTGCTCCGGTTTCCTCCCACATTCCAAAGATGTGCAGGTTCATAGAATCCTACAGTGCAGAAGGAGGCTATTCGGCCCATCAAGTCTGTACCGACCACAATCCCATCCAGGCCCTATCCCCATAACTGCATGTATTTACCCTAGCTAGTCCCCATGACACTAAGGGGCAATTTAGCATGGCCAATCCACCTAACCCACACATCTTTGGACACTAAGGGGCAATTTAGTATGGTCAATCCAGCTAACCCGCACATCTTCGTACTGTGGGAGGAAACCGGAGCACCCGGAGGAAACCCACGCAGACACGGGGAGAACATGCAAACTCCACACAGACAGTGACCCAAGGCCAAGAATCGAAGCCACGTCCCTGGCGCTGTGAGGCAGCAGTGCGAATCACTGTGCCACCGTGCCGGGTTAGGTGGATTGGCCATGCTAAATTGGCCCTTAGTAAGGGGGATTAGCTGGGTAAATACATGGGGTTACAGGGATAGGGTGGGATTGTTGTCGGTGCAGGCTCGATGGGCTGAATGGCCTCCTTCTGCACTGGAGGGATTCTATGATGATTCATACAGTGCAGAAGGAGGCCATTTGGCCCATCGGGTCTGCAGCGACTCGCCGACAGAGCATCCCAACCCAGATTGCATCCCCGAAATCCCTTGTGTTTACCCCGCCAATCCCTCTAACCTATAAATCCTTCAGGCAGCGCATACTCGATCACAACAACTCGCTGCGTTTTACAAAATAAATGCATCTCATCTCCGCCTCTGGTCCCGTCAACGAATTGTTTTAAATCTAAGCCTCCTGGTTTTTAAACCTGTCGTTTCTCTCTATCTGTTTCCCCTATCAGTATTTCAGACAGCCCTTCTGGCTCAGGAGTTGCAGCCGGCACTGACGGGGTTAAGGAGGGCTGTTGCTGTCTGGTTGTTGCCGGTGGGGAGATGAGATTGAATTAAAGTTGCTCGCGGGGCTCCAGGCGTCTGACTGGCACAGCCGCGATACAGCGCCTCGATTAAAATACAGCCCCATTCATCACCCAGTCCTGCCCTGACGCTTCTGCGCTGTCAGAAATGTTATTATCCTGCCCCTGCTCCGTAATTGCTACGAGCCTCTGGGGCCGTGATTTGAATAAAGGATTACTCCAAAGCTGCCTGCAGAGGCTAATGCCACAGTCGTGCATCACAGCGTGCTGTTTATAGCTTCTGAGGACCCTGGGATATCGGGAGAATCCCCCACTAATCCCAGCATGTAAAGCCGCTCATTAGAGGCACTCGTGGTCACAGAGAATTCGAGAATGGTTACAACATCCAATGAGGCCCATTCCAGCCCATCACCTCCCTGCTGCCCCATTGCAAGAGTTAATCAGCTAATTCCACCCCCCCACCCCCCTCCTTTCCACGCGGCCTCACTTATTGTTTCCCCACAAATAACAGAATCCTCCATCAAACCACCCTCCGGGCAGCACATTCTTTAATCTACGGAATACTTAATAGGCAGCACGGTGGCACAGTGGTTAGCGCTGCTGCCTCACAGCGCCAAGGGACCCGGGTTCGATTCCAGCCTCGGGTCACTGTCCGCGCGGAGTCCGCACGTTCTCCCCGTGTCTGCGTGGGTTTCCTCCGGGTGCTCCGGTTTCCTCTCGGGCTGAATTGCCCCTTAGCATTCCAAGATGTGTAGGTTAGAGGTGGATTGGCCATGCCCGGCTTGGGGGTCACTGTCTGTGCGGAGTCTGCATGTTCTCCCCGTGTCTGCGTGGGTTTCCTCCCACAGTCCGAAGGATTGGCCATGATAAATTGCCCCTTAGTGTCCAAAGATGTGCAGGTTAGGTGGATTGGCCATGCTAAATTGCCCCTCAGTGTCCAAAGATGTGCGGGTTAGGTGGATTGGCCATGCTAAATTGCCTCTTAGTGTCGAAAGATGTGCGGGTCAGGTGGATTGGCCATGCTAAATTGCCCCTTAGTGTCCAAAGATGTGCTGGTTAGGTGGATTGGCCATGCTAAATTGCCCCTTAGTGTCCAAAGATGTGCTGGTTAGGTGGATTGGCCATGCTAAATTGTCCCTTAGTGTCCAAATATGTGCAGGTTAGGTGGATTGGCCATGCTAAATTGCCCCTTAGTGTCCAAAGATGTGCAGGTTAGGTGGATTGGCCATGCTAAATTGCCCCTTAGTGTCCAAAGATGTGCAGGTTAGGTGGATTGGCCATGCTAAATTGCCCCTTAGTGTCCAAAGATGTGCAGGTTAGGTGGATTGGCCATGCTAAATTGCCCCTTAGTGTCCAAAGATGTGCAGGTTAGGTGGATTGGCCATGCTAAATTGCCCCTTAGTGTCCAAAGATGTGCAGGTTAGGGGGATTGGCCATGCTGAATTGCCTCTTAGTGTCGAAAGATGTGCGGGTCAGGTGGATTGGCCATGCTAAATTGCCCCTTAGTGTCAGAGGGACTAGCAGGGTGAATATATGGGGCTACGGGGATAGGGACTTGGTGGGATTGTTGTCCATGCAGGCTCGATGGGCCGAATGGCCTCCTCCTGCATTGTAGGGATTCTATGATTCTATGGAAGGCCTGGATAGAATGGGCGTGGGGAAGATGTTTCCATTAGTAAGAGAGACTCGGATCCGAGGGTTCAGCCTCAGAGTAAAGGGACGAATGACCCTTTAGAACCGAGATGAGGAGGAATGTCTTCAGCCAGAGAGTGGTGAATCTGTGGAACTCTTTGCCGCAGAAGGCTGTGGAGGGCAGGTCATTGAGTGTATTTAAGACAGAGACACATAGGTTCTTGATTGGTAAGGGGGGCAAAGATTACGGGGAAAAGGTGGGATAATGGGTTTGAGAAACCTATCACCGGCACGGTGGCACAGTGGTTAGCACTGTTGCCTCACAGCGCCAGGGACCCGGTTCAATTCCTGACTTGGGTGACTGTACGGAGTCTGCATGTTCTCCCCGTGTCTGCGTGGGTTTCCTCCGGGTGCTCTGGTTTCCTCCCACACTCCAAAGATGTGCAGGTTAGGTGCATTGAGCATGCTAAATTGCCCCTTAGTGACCAAAAATGTGTAGATTAGGTGGATTGGCCATGCTAAATTGCCCCTTTGTGTCCAAAGATGTGTAGGTTAGGTGGATTGGCCATGCTAAATTGCCCCTTCGTGTCCAAAGATGTGTAGGTTAGGTGGATTGGCCATGCTAAATTGCCCCTTGGTGCCCAAAGATGTGCAGGACAGGTGGATTGGTCATGCTAAATTGGCCCTTAGTGTCCAAAGATGTACAGGTTAGGGGGATTTGTGGGGTAAATGTGTGGGGTTAATGGAATGGGGTGGGGATGGGTCTGGGTAAGATGTCCTGTCTGACAATTGGTGCAGACTCCATGGTCCAAATGGTCTCCCTCTGCACTGTGGGGATTCGATGTCTGTGTAAGGTCACTGTAGTGTTTATTGCATCAATGTATTTATGCGAGTCAGGAATCTGATCTATGCTCACGGTGCGTGATTAAGCCTGGGTGTTGAATCAGAGTTAAGTAAACAGACATCACAGTTGCTCCTCTGAGCTGGGAGGGTGGTGTGGACACTTTGAATCATTGCACAAGACTATGTAAATAAACTTCCCGGGCACATTGAAACTAGAGTCGTCCCTGCATGGCTCTGAGGAAAATTAAACATATAAAACATACAACAGTTTTGAATTTCGAATCCCACCATACCAAGTTGTAAAATCATAGAATTCCTACAACTCCGCATTAGATAAATTTAATAATTTACATCAATTATGTCGGGAGGTGATGGCCTCGTGGTATTGTCACTGGACTATTAATCCAGAAACTCAGCTCATGTTCTGGGGACCCGGGTTCGAATCCCGCCACGGCTGATGGTGGAATTTGAATTCAATAAAAAATATCTGGAATTAAGAATCTACTGATGACCATGAAACCATTGTCAGGGAAAAACTCATCTGGGTCACTAATGCCCTTTAGGGAAGGAAATCTGCCATCCTTACCTGGTCTGGCCTACATGTGACTGCAGACCCACAGCAATGTGGTTGACTCTCAACTACTCTCCAAGAGCAACTATGGATGGGCAATAAATGTTGGCCCAGCCAGCGACGCCCATGTCCCACGAATGAATAAAAAAAGAAAATTTGCAAAATGACCATGAGGTGTTGTACTAACACAATGGGTCCATTAATGTCCTTTGGGAAGGGACAACTGAGTCTATGTGATTCCAGTCCCACTGTATGTGGTTGTCTCTTAATGCCCTTCGTGAGTCTCGAGATGAAGAATAAATGTTATCTTTGTGTGTGAGGAGACATTTGAGCTTTGATGGATCACTGACACTAGCTGAGTTTCCACTGGAAGTATCTGGTCAGGGCCTGTTTATAGTTTATTGATTACAAGTAGGCTAACATTAACACTGCGATGAAGTGGCTGCGAAAGTCCCCTAGTCGCCACACTCCGGCGCCTGTTCGGGTACACTGAGGGAGAATTTAGCACTGCCAATGCACTCTAACCCGCACGTTTTTCAGACTGTGGGAGGAAACCGGAGCACCCGGAGGAAACCCATGCAGACACGGAGAGAATGTGCAGACTCCACACAGCCAGTGACCCAAGCCAGGAATCGAACCCGGGTGCCTGACGCTGTGAGGCAGCAGTGCTAACCACTGTACCACCGTGCCGCTGTGTAATAGCATCCCATCCTAGAGTCAATGCCTTGAGGAGAGAGAGAGAGATGGTCCTGGACCCGAGGGAGATTCTCGATAGCTGTAAAAATGTTTCCTCACCATATAGAATGACTGTGACAGAAATCCAGCGCTGATATAATTTGTCGGAAGAATTTGCGGGCTTCTTTCGGTGTGAGCCTTCCCTTTTTGACAAGGTAATCAAACAGCTCCCCTCCGGACACATGTTCTAACACTAAGTACCTGAAAAAAAAAAGGAAAGTTCACTGGGAGTGAAATCATTGCAGGACACTTTGCAAAATGAGTTGCCTCAGAAGCAGATATTTTGCTCATTGGGAATGTGAAAGGTTTCAGCTCCTCACACACATGGCAACATTGCCAAAGCATTGAGAGGCCTCTGTCTCCAACACCCATGTACCAGTGCTCTTAGCAACACGCTGAGAGGCCTCTGTCTCCAGGCCCCAGGTACCGGTGCCCTTAACAACACGCTGAGAGGCCTCTGTCTCCAGGCCCCAGGTGCCGGTGCCCTTAACAACACACTGGGAGGCCTCTGTTTCCAGGCCCCATGTACCAGTGCCCTTAGCAACAAACTGAGAGGCCTCTGTCTCCAGGCCCCTGTACCAGTGTCCTTAGCAACACGCTGAGAGGCCTCTGTCTCCAGGCCCCTGTACCAGTGTCCTTTGCAACATACTGAGAAGCCTCTGTCTCCAGGCCCCATGCTCCAGTGCCCTTAACAACACATTGAGAGGCCTATTTCTCTAGGCCCCTGTACCAGTGGCCCTTAACAACGCACTGAGAAGCCTCTGTCTCAGGCCCCATGTTCCAGTGTCCTTAGCAACACACTGAGAGGCCTCTGCCTCTTCGTCCCTATACCAGTGGCTCTTTTTATGTCATGGATCTGCTTGAAACTTGTATGTTTAAACATGAACTTTTTATTATTAATCTTTATCAATGTACAGATCCCAGTTACTGGCATGCCTGGTGCTGTTGTCTCCATGCACGTTCCTTCTCGAGTGTTCTCTCAGGCTATTCCCATGTGACACGATACATAGTACCGTGGATGGTGCTATTCTCCAGTCCCACGTTAACCCTTGCTCTGCTGAGCATCTTACATTACAACGGCATGCAGGCAATACAACATCCCCCCTTCTTCTCAAAATGAAAATTCCCTCCCTTCCAATGGAGTAGAACTATTTGCAATACAATATTTACTTGCTATCCCTTCTTCCCCACCTCAAGTCTCTTTGGCATTCCTTTTGCATTTGATCTTGAAGGACAATGAACTGCTCTTTCAATCATTTATTTTCTTGTTGACCTCTTGCCAACTCACCCTGCGCTTCAGTGCATCATTTTGTTGCTACTGATAGTTCTAGTGAAGAGGAAGAGGAAGAGGTGACGGGCCTAGTGGTATTATTGCCAGACTATTAATCCAGAAACTCAGCTAACGTTCTGGGGAACCCGGGTTCGAATCCCACCATGGTGGAATTTGAATTCAATTTTTAAAATCTGGAATTAAGAATCTACTGATGACCATGAAACCATTGTCGGAAAAACCCATCTGGTTCACTAGTGTCCTTTAGGGAAGAAAATCTGCCGCTCTTACCCAGTCCGGCCTACATGTGACTCCAGATCCACAGCAATGTGGTTGACTCTCAACTGCCCTCCAAAGGCAACTAGGGATGGGCAATAAATGCTGGCCCAGCCAGCGACGCCCATGTCCCACAAATTAATTTAAAAATAGTAACATTTAATGTCCTCTGTAGCTCCTCTCATTTTTGCATAGCTACCTCAGGAATCTCTCAGGGTCACAACTCCTTGGCATGCCTATTCTGTGTTATTTCCTCCTTGAACCTTTTTTGTGTTGTTTCTGAAAGGTGTTTGTTCAAATCTTGAATAGCTTGGTTCATTGGACATTTCAGCTTATCGCGGGATTTTAAAGGTATACACTCAGCTTGAATCTTGCGCTTCAAATCTTCCTGTTCAGCGCTGATGCGAACATTTTCCAGCAGAACAGCTTCACTTTCAAAAAAAGCTCAATTTTTAAGCCTCTCGGCTGCTTCTTAGCTATTTCTTTCTTCCGCACTAAGTTCCTTTGGCTTCTCCATTTCAATGAGTGGACATGGCTGGCACCATCGTGTGGTTCACTTGAGTATTGCCTCCTTTGCTCTAGGGCTTCTGTCTTTTGATTTGATTTATTATTTCACATGTATTGGTATAAGTGAAAAGTATTGTTTCTTGCGCGCTATACAGACAAAGCATACCGTTCATAGAGAAGGTAATGAGAGAGTGCAGGATGTAGTGTTACAGTCATAGCTAGGATGCAGAGAAAGATCAACTTAATGCGAGGCAAGTCCATTCAAAAGTCTGATGGCAACAGAGAAGAAGCTGTTCTTGAGTCGGTTGGTACGTGACCTCAGACATTTGTCCCTTTTTCCCGACAGAAGAAGATGGAAGAAGGAATGTCCGGGGTGCGTGGGGTCCTTAATTATGCTGGCTGCTTTTCCCGAGGCAGCAGGAAGTGTAGACGGAGTCAACGGATGGGAGGCTGGTTTGAGTGATGGACTGGGCTACATTCATGACCTTTTGTAGTTCCTTGCGGTCTTGGGCAGAGCAGGAGCCATACCAAGCTGTGATACAACCAGAAAGAATGCTTTCGAGGTGCATCTGTAAAAGTTGGTGAGAGTTGTCGCGGACATGCCGAATTTCCTTAGTCTTCTGAGAAAGTAGAGGCATTGGTGAGCTTTCTTAACTATAGTGTCGGGGTGGGGCGGACCAGGAGAGGCTGTTGCTGATCTGGACACCTAGAAGCTTGAAGCTCTCGAACCTTTCTACTTCGTCCCCATTGATGTGGACAGGGGCATCTATCTCACTCTGGGGTCTTCTGTTGCCCTCAACACTTTTAGTGGGGGGATAGCTAGATCTTCTCCTGGGGATGTGTGCTCTCCACAGCTTGGGAGTTTAAAATATCCATCAAAGCCTTTCAATGTTTCACTAAATGTTGTCAAATATTGATCTACATGACGGCTGTGGAGAGCTTCACTAGCAGATGACCCAAAGACGAAGAAAATATTTATTAACTTCTGCTTCTTCCGCTTCCTTATTTAGTTTTGCTGCAAACTAGAAATTATCTCCTCCGAGACTCCCATTCTTGGACCTGCTTTAGCCACTTCCTTACCCAAAATGCACCTGGCTCTTCTCATTGTCCATCCAGGGCTACCTTGTAGTTACCGCTTTAAGTGTTGCTGGTGCTTTAAGGCAGTAACCTTAATCTCCTGGGGAGGCCTAGTGGTATTATCGCTAGACTATTAATCCAGAAGCTCAGATAATGTTCTGGGGACCCGGGTTCGAATCCCGCCACGGCAGATGGTGAATTCAATAAAATATATCTGGAATTAAGAATCTACTGATGACCATGAAACCATTGTCGGAAAAACCCATCTGGTTCACTAATGTCCTTCAGGGAAGGAAATCTGCCGTCCTTACCCGGTTTGGCCTACATGTGACTCCAGAGCCACAGCAATGTGGTTGACTCTCAACTGCCCTCTGAAATGGCCGAGTGAGACACGCAGTTCAAGGGGCAACTAGGGATGGACAATAAATCCTGGCCCAGCCAGCGACGCCCATTCCCATGAATGAA
Organism: Mustelus asterias; assembly: GCF_964213995.1. Classification (NCBI taxonomy): domain Eukaryota; kingdom Metazoa; phylum Chordata; class Chondrichthyes; order Carcharhiniformes; family Triakidae; genus Mustelus; species Mustelus asterias. The sequence continues at coordinate 10,108,816 of NC_135821.1, forward strand.
TAGTAATTTTTTCCCCACTCAGGCTCTTGTTTCCCTCTCTCTGAGTTTCCCGTGCTTTGATGATTTCGGCAGGCTCCCCCGCGATTGGTCGCTTCGTTAATAGAGAAATTGCAACAACGACTTCTTCCTGCAAGATTTCTCTTTTTTTTAAGCTGTCCCGCACACTGGGAGATTTGGCCGATTGGTTTCTTTATCTCCTCAGCTGTTGCCTGATCGGCATTTCTTTTTTAAACTTAAAGCTACGACACTTCCTTCTGTTTGCTCTGGTTTTGGTGAAAGGGCTTTATTTTTGTTATACTCGGTTAAACCTCTGCAGTTTGTCCACTGTTCTACAATCATAGAATCCCTACAGTGCAGAAGGAGGCCATTCGGCCCATCAAATCTGCACCGACCACAATCCCACCCAGGCTATATCCCCGTAACCCTATGTATTTACCCTACTAATTCCCCTGACACTAAAGGGCAATTTAGCATGGCCAATCCACCTAACCTGCACACCTTTGGACATTAAGGAGCAATTTAGCATGGCCAATCCACCTAACCTGCACACCTTTGGACACTAAGGGGCAATTTAGCATGGCCAATCCACCTAACCTGTACATCTTTGGATTGGTGTGGAGATGCCGGCGTTGGACTCGGGTGGGCACAGTAAGGAGTCTTACAACACCATTAAAGTCCAAGAGGTTTATTTAATATCACGAACTTTTGGAGTGCCGTTCCTTCATCAGGTGAGTGATGATCTTTGGATTGTGGGAGGAAACTGGAGCACCCGGAGGAAGCCCATGCAGACAAGAGAAGAACGTGCATAAATAATCATGATGGCACAATGGAGAGCCATGCTAAGAACATGCAGACTCCGCACAGACAGTCACCCAAGCCGGGAATTGAACCCGGGTCCCTGGCGCTGTGAGGCAGCAGCGCTAACCACTGTGCCACAACACTGGGGTTCTAACATCCGGGCGAAACCAGCTCTACGTCTGATTGATTCAGAGATACCCACTGCCGCTCCGGGGAGACCAGTGAAAAATGCACACACCATAAAACAAGCGAAAAATATAATACCTACAAATATTTCTTATTTTCATAGACGTCGTGGAGCTTCAGGACGTGAGGGTGTTCGATCAACTTCAAAATGGCAATCTCCCGTTCCACCTACGGTAAAACAGAAAGGACAATCCTGTCATACTCAATCCTTGCAGCAGGAGGCAGTGATGGGGCTGAGTGCTGGACAACACAGAGGAGCAGGAGGAGGCCATTCGGCCCCTCTGGCTCATTGCACCATTCAACTAGAGCAAGGCGGATTTGTCGCCCAATTCCATTTCTCCCTCAGGGCCGCACAGAATCTTCGTGATGCAGAAGGAGACCATTCAGCCCATCGGGTCTGCGACAGCTCTCCAAATAAGCAATTCCCTGACCTGGAGTACTGTGCGCAGATCTGGTCTCCGTATCTAAAGAGGAATATACCTGCCCTGGAGGCAATGTTCATGAGATTGGTCTCTGGGACAAGGGCTGAGTAAATTGGGTTCATAGACAGGAATTTTACTGACCCGCCCACCACGGGAATTGGAGCGGGCGAGGGGCGGAGCATGGGAAGGTCCGTCGATCTCGGGTGGGATTTTATGTTTCGGGACAAGCGAGGCCATAAAATCCTGCCCATAGTCTCTGGATGAGAGACCATCTCATTGAGACATACAAGGTTCTGAAGGGGCTTGCTCGGGTACACACTGGGACACTGTTTCCCCAGGCTGGGGAATCCGGAACGTGTAGGCCCCAGAGTTTATTGTCCATACCTAACTGCCCTTGAGAACGTGTTGGTGGAGAGTACTTCATCACACTCCTGAGTTTTGTCTTGTAGATGGTGGACAGACTTTGGGGAGTCAGGAGGTGAGTTAATCGCCTCAGAATTCTCAGCCTCCTGATCTGCTCTTGTAGCCACAGTATTTATCTAACAAGTCCAGATCAGTTTCTGGTCAAGGGTGACCCCCGGGATGTAAATGGTATTTTTTCTTCTTTCATGGGTGTGGGCGTCGCCGGCTGGACCCAGCATTTATTGCCCATCCCCAATTGCCCCTTGAGAAGGTGGTGGTGAGCTGCCTTCTTGAGTCACGGCAGCCCCTGTGGTGTAGGATCATAGAATCCCTACAGTGCAGAAGGAGGCCATTTGGCCCATCGAGCCTGCACCGCCCACAATCCCGCCCAGGCCCTAACACAGTATTTTACCCCACTAATCCCTCTTACGCTAAGGAGCAATTTAGCATGGCCAATCAACCTAACCTACACATCTTTGGACACTAAGGGGCAATTTAGCATGGCCAATCCACCTAACCTGTACATCTTTGGACACTAAGGGGCAATTTAGCATGGCCAATCCACCTAACCTGTACATCTTTGGACACTAAGGAGCAATTTAGCATGGCCAATCAACCTAACCTACACATCTTTGGACACTAAGGGGCAATTTAGCATGGCCAATCCACCTAACCTGTACATCTTTGGACACTAAGGGGCAATTTAGCATGGCCAATCCACCTAATCTGTACATCTTTGGACACTAAGGGTCAATTTAGCATGGCCAATCCACCTAACCTGTACATCTTTGGACACTAAGGGGCAATTTAGCATGGCCAATCCACCTAACCTGCACATCTTTGGACACTAAGGGACAATTTAGCATGGCCAATCCACCTAACCTGTACATCATTGGACACTAAGGGGCAATTTAGCATGGCTAATCCACCTAACCTGTACATCTTTGGACACTAAGGGGCAATTTAGCACGGCCAATCCACCTAACCTGTACATCTTTGGACACTAAGGGGCAATTTAGCACGGCCAATCCACCTAACCTGTACATCTTTGGACACTAAGGGGCAATTTAGCATGGCCAATCCACCTAACCTGTACATCTTTGGACACTAAGGGGCAATTTAGCACGGCCAATCCATCTGAACTATACATGTTTGGACACTAAGAGGCAATTCAGCAGGCCAATCCACCCAACCAGCACGTCTTTGGACACCAATGGGCAATTTAGCATGGCCAATCCACCTATCCACATCTTTGGACTGTGGGAGGAAACCGGAGCACCCGGAGGAAACCCACGCAGACACGGGGAGAATGCGCAAACTCCACAAGCAGTCACCTGAGGCCGGAATTACACCCGGGTCCCTGGCGCTATGAGGCAGCAGTACTAACCACTGTGTCACCATGCCATGCCCTCAAAGGGAGATGGTTAGATCCACTCTTGTTGGGGATGGTCATTGCTTGGCACTTACCATCCCAAGCCTGAATGTTGTCGGGGTGCTGATGGGTGCGGTATCTGAAAAGTTGCGAATAGTACTGGACTGTGTCATCAGCAACGAACAACCCCGCCTGACGTTGGAGCGAGGATCATCTCACAAAGTGTGGTACGTGAAGTGTTAACGCTCTGGGTTCCAGACCCTGGCCGCGATTATCCCATCCCGGGCCGGGGAATTCTCGTGTCAGCCGATTCTCACATGATTTACGCATGAATTCCCGCCCCGATAGCGTCTCCCAGTGCCAGAGTTCAGCTCTGCACTGGAAATTGGCAGGGAGGTGCCAAGACCATTTAAATGGTCATTTAAATATAATTTAAATTTCATTAGTGGGCCCGGGGCCCGCAAGCATCCCCTCCACTCCCCGCCCCCAACACTCCCCCAGAATGGTCCCCCAGAATGTAGAGGATCAGAAGGACCTTGGGGTCCGGGTCCATAGGACTCTAAAATCGGCCCCGCAGGTGGTTAAGAAGACGTATGGTGTGCTGGCCTTTATCAATCGAGGGATTGAGTTTAGGAGTCCGGGGATAATGATGCAGCTATATAAGACCCTCGTCAGACCCCACTTGGAGCACTGTGCTCAGTTCTGGTCGCCTCATTACAGGAAGGATGTGGAAAAGATTGAAAGGGTGCAGAGGAGATTTACAAGGATGTTGCCTGGATTGAGTGGCATGCCTTATGAGGATAGGCTGAGGGAGCTCGGTCTTTTCTCCTTGGAGAGACGTAGGATGAGAGGAGACCTAATAGAGGTATATAAGATGTTGAGAGGCATAGATCGGGTGGACTCTCAGAGGCTTTTTCCCAGGGTGGAAATGGCTGCTACGAGAGGACACAGGTTTAAGGTGCTGGGGGTAGGTACAGGGGAAATGTTAGGGGGAAGTTTTTCACACAGAGGGTGGTGGGCGAGTGGAATCGGCTGCCGTCAGTGGTGGTGGAGGCAAACTCAATAGGGTCTTTTAAGAGACTCCTGGATGAGTGCATGGGACTTAATAGGATGGAGGGTTATAGGTAGGCCTAAAAGGTAGGGATATGTTCGGCACAACTTGTGGGGCCGAAGGGCCTGTTTTGTGCTGTAGTTTTTCTATGTTTCTAACAGATCCGATGGATCGAATGACCTCTTTCTGTGCTATTAACCACCCTCAGACTCATTTCTTCTGAGTCTTTTCCTGTTGCAGTTTTGTCTCCTGTTTCAGCAGGAGTGGGGGATGCCTGCGAGATTTAAGAGAGGGTTTTGAAACTATAATGGGTGAATAAGCTTTTTCCTCTGGGGAGGCAGTAGTGGGGGGTGGGGCTATTGATTTACGATTAGGGCTAAGGAGAGGAGTTAAGGAAAATGTCTCTGCTGAGAGGGTTGGTGGAGCGCGGAATATTTTGCCGCAGGGACTGATTGAAGCAGAGAAGACTGAAATACAATGAATACTCAGAGCAGCGTCAGGGTTTTAGAGAGAGGGGGATTCATTTTTTTTATATTGCTGGCACAGATGCAATGGGCTGAATGGCCTCCTCCTGTTGCAACATATCAGGTACTGGCAGCTTGGAGCCCCAAACAAAGTGTATGAATGAGCCCAGGGTGGCACAGTGGTTAGCACTGCTGCCTCACAGCGCCAGGGACCCGGGTTCAATTCCAGCCCTGGGTCACTGTCTGTGTGGAGTCTGCACGTTCTCCCCGTGTCTGCGTGGGTTTCCTCCGGGTGCTCCGGTTTCCTACCACACTCCAAAGATGTGCAGGTTAGGTGGATTGGCCATGCTACATTGCCCCTTAATGTCTCAAGATGTGCAGGTCAGGTAGATTGGCCATGCTCAGTTGCCCCTTAGTGTCAGAGGGATTGCAGGGCAAATACATGGGGGTTACGGGGATAGGGTCTGGGTGCGATTGCGGTCGGTGCAGGCTGGATGGGCTGAATGGCCTCCTTCTGCACTGTGGGGATTCTATGATTCTAAGTATTTTTTCTCTCTTGGAAAGCCAGGATTGGATCCACGCTCTCTCATTCCAGGTCCTGATCACTCACTGCGTAATTTAAAAGAAAAACATTCTCCCCTCACAAGTGAAACACGGCTCAGTGGTAATTCTTTTTGAGATGAGCCGTCGGCGGGATTCTCACCTTCATGAGGACGGACTCGGTCAGCTTCTCCCGGTTCACAATCTTTATCGCAACCTTCTGTCCCGTAATGCAGTGAATGCCCAGCTTTACCAGCCCTGCAAGGACAGACAAGGGGAACATAGCAATTATAATCAAACGCACCTCAGTCACTTCGCCACCCGAGGATTCTGGTATAGCGGATGAGTCCACCCTGCCCCTCCAAGTTCCCAAGAGGCTCTGGGCCTTGATTGTTGATGGACCACCGCCATTTTGGAAAGAACATCTCTCTCTCTCTCTCTCTCTCTGTAAATCCACTTGGTTATTGGAAGAAGAACAGAATGCATCAATGAAGGAAACTTTTCCCAGAAGGGGGAAACACTCCCAAAATGATTTATTTTTCTCCCCACTTCTTCTAAAGATGTGTAGATTATGTGGATTGGCCATGCTAAATTGTCCCTGAGTGTCCAAAGATGTGTAGGTTAGGTGAATTGGCTTTGCTAAATTGCCCCTTAGTGTCCAAAGATGTGCAGGTTAGGTGAATGAGCAGGGTAAATGCGTGGGTTATTTTTTATTCATTCATGGGACATGGGCGTCGCTGGCTGTGCCAGCATTTATTACCCATCCCTAGTTGCTCTTGTTCAGAGGGCAGTTGAGAGTCAACCACATTTCTGTGGCTCTGGAGTCACATGTAGGCCAGACCAGGTGAGGACGGCAGATTTCATTCTCTAAAGGACATTAGTGAACCAGGTGCGTTTTTCCGACAATTGACAATGGTTTCATGGTCATCAGTAGATTCTTAATTCTAGACTTTTTAAATTGAATTCAACTTCCACCAGCTGTCGTGGCGGGATTCGAACCCGGGTCCCCAGAACGTTAGCTGAGTTTCTGGATTAATAGTCGAGCGACAGTATCACTAGGCCATCACCTCCCCTTTGCAGGAATAGGGCCTGGGTAAGATGCTCTGAGGGAGAGTCAGTGCAGACCTGATGGGCTGAGTGGCCTGTTTCTGCACTGTAGGGATACTATGATTCTATAAAGAGATGTTCACATTCTGGGCCTGGTGGGGACACCCCCTATATTTCCTCGAAGCAGCTCCGGTGAGTCAGTTGCTGCTGGTCGCTTACTTGGAAGGGCATCAGCTTCTTCCAGAAGGTCTAATCGAGAGCCCCTCAGCTGGTTCCCCATCCCCTCCATAGTCCAACAACACTGAGGCACTTTGACTAAACCCAGATCTGTTAAACATAGAAATTAAAAGCAGGAGGAGGCCGTTTGACCCTTCGAGCCTGCTCCCCCATTCATTTTGATCATGGCTGATCATCAAATTCAATATCCTGATCCCACCTTCCTCCCACAGACCATGTCCGAAAGACGTGCTGGTTAGGTGAATTGGCCGTGCTAAATTCTCCCTCAGTGTTACCCGAACAGGCGCCAGAGTGTGGCGACTTGGGGATTTTCACAGTAACTTCATTGCAGTGTTAATGCAAGCCTTACTTGTGACACTAATAAATAAACTTTAACTTTACTTTTTTTTACTTCATATCCCTTTAGTCCCAAGAGCTATATCTAATTTCTTCTTGAAATCACACAACATTTTGGCCTCAGCTACTTTCTGTGGGAGTGAATTCCACACATTCACCACCCTCTGGGTGAAGAAATTTCTCCTCACCTCAGTTCTAAGAGGTTTACCCCTTATCCTCAAACTATGTACCCCAATGCTGGACTCCCCCCACCAGAGGAGAGGGTCAGACAATGGAAATGTCCTTTGACCTCAGGTGGGAATTTCCAGTCTCGCTCGAGCGAAGACGTAAAATCCCGCCTTTAGTCCTGGACACCCCCACCATCGGGAACATTCTTTCTGAATCTACCCTGTCTAATCCTGTTAGAATTTTATAAGTTTCTATGAGATCCCCTCTCAGTCTTCTAAACTCCAGTGAATATAATCCTAACTGACTTAGTCTCTCCTCATATGACAGACCTGCCATCCCAGGAATCGGCCTGGTAAACCTTCGCTGTACTCCCGCTATACTTAATGTTCAGGCAGATACGCAGATAGGTTAAGAAGCAGAGAAAAGCAGAGGACAGAGAGGGGGAGGGATAGGAGGGTGAGAAAAAGAGAGAATGAGAAAGGCAGTGGAAGAGAGAGAGAGAGAGACAGAGAGAGAGACGGAGCAATAGGGGGGAGAAAGAAAGAGAGAAAGAGCGAGAGAGAAAGACACTGAGAGAGAGAGGGAGAGAAAGAGAGCACAGTAGGGCGGCACGGTAGCACAGTGGTTAGCTCTGCTGCTTCACAGCTCCAGGGACCTGGGTTCGATTCCCGGCTTGGGTCACTGTCTGTGTGGAGTTTGCACATTCTCCTCGTGTCTGCGTGGGTTTCCTCCGGGTTCTCCGGTTTCCTCCCACAGTCTAAAGATGTGCGCGTTAGGTTGATTGGCCATGCTAAAATTGCACCTTAGTGTCTTGAGATGCATAGGTTAGAGGGATTAGTGGGTAAATATGTTGGGATATGGGGGTAGGGCCTGGGTGGGATTGTGGTCGGTGCAGACTCGATGGGCCAAATGGCCTCTTTCTGCACTGTAGGGTTTCTATGAATAAGTCATTATTGTAAATGTGAATTGATTCTCATTGATTTATCTGGCCAAATAAATGTTAAATAAAATAAAGAGAGGGAGAGAGGGTCAGTGTGTGTGTGAGAGGGAGGGGGGAGAGAGAGAGGGTTAGTGTTAGAGAGAGGGAAAGAGCGAGGCAGAGTGAGAGAGAGCATAAGAGAAAGAGTGTGAGAGAGAGGGAAGGGAGAGAGAATGAGGCAGAGTGAGAGAGAGAGAGAGGGAGAGGAGTGTCAGAGAAAGGGAAGGGAGAGAGAGAGAGAGGCTCGGTGTTAGAGAGAGTGGGGAGAGAGAGAGGAGAGTGAGGCAGAGAGAGAGAGAGAATGAAAGAGAGGGAAGGGAAGAGAGAAAGAGAAAGAGAGAAGGATGCAGTGCAAGAGAGATGGGTAGAGAGCAAGTCAATGTAAGATCGGGAGAGTGGGAAGGACAAAAGTGAAAGCTGGAGGGAGGGAGAGAGAGAGAGAGAGGGAGAGAAATTGACAGCGTACGAGAGAGGGAGAGAGATCAGAAGCCAATGTTAGATGGGAAGCATGAGAGAGAGCGATAGAGCAAGAGCTAGTGCAAGATAAAGAGAGAGAAAATGAGAGAGGCAGAGTAAGAGAGCGGAGAGAGGTGTCCCATTGCCATTCTCTCTGTCCCTGTCTCTTACTGACTGTCGAGATCTCACCACCTCCTTCCGACCAATACCATCTCTCTCACCACCTGCCAGATGTTGGATTTCCCCCTCTCTCTCTCACATTCCCTTCCTCCTCTGCACTCTCCTACAGTAATGTCCGGGAGCAAGATAGCCGGGAATCTCATGCATTGGGAAGCAGAGGAAAAGTCAATCATTTCAGGCTCTCTGAAAGGACCAACAGCAGCTGGATAATAGGGTTAACATCCCGCCGGGTCCCTGTCAACATCATTGAGATTAAATTACCTGCAAGGGGTTATCTTATCCACATCATCAGGGGAAACACAGGCCAATGAAGATAGGATGGCCTGTGGCCCAGAACTGCTGAGATACCCTCTGCATATCCTTTCCAAATGAAATTAGCCTCCTCCCCGGATAGTTCACAGCAAAAGAGATTACCAGACAACATTCCCTCAGTGACATCTCGAATCAAATTCAGAAAGAGACAGAAATACACAAGCAGGGAAAAAGACTGCGGAAAACATTTGCCGGATGCTGTTCTCCAACATGGTTCTCCTCAGGGGCTGGAGCTCAGAGTCCAGGCCCGTCGGTGCTGAGGCAGTGCTGCCTCTCAGTGAGGGGTTTCAGCCAAGGCCCTCTCACACTCTGCCAGCGGATCCCAGAGGAACTGGGGAATTGTCCCCAGTGTTCTGGCCAGTATCATGCCTCAGTGTCAGAGGAGGTGATGGCCGAGTGGTATCATCGCTAGATTAATTAACCCAGAAACTCAGCTAATGTTCTGGAGACCTGGGTTTGAATCCCGCCACGGCAAATGGTGGAAATTGAATTCAATCAAGAAAGAAATCTAGAATTAAGAATCTACTGGTTCACTGATGTCCTTTAGGGAAGGAAATCTGTCGTCCTTACTTGGTCTGGCCTACATGTTTAAAGTTTATTTATTAGTGTCACAAATAGGCTTACATTAACACTGCAATGAAGTTACTGTGAAAATCCCCTAGTCGCCACACTCTGGCGCCTGTTCGGGTACACTGAGGGCGAGTTTAGCACGGCCAATGTACCCTGACCAGCACGTCTTTCAGACTGTGGGAGGGAACCGGAGCACCCGGAGGAAACCCAGACAGACACGGGGAGAACGTGCAGACTCCGCACAGACAGTGACCCAAGATGGGAGTCGAACCCGGGTCCCTGGCGCTGTGAGGCAGCAGTGCTAACCCACTGTGCCACCGTGCCGCCCATGTGACTCCAGAGCCACAGCAATGTGGTTGACTCTCAACTGCCCTCTGAAATGGCCGAGCGAGACACTCAGTTCAAGGGGCAACTAGGGTTGGGCAACAAATGCTGGCCTAGCCAGTGACGCCCATGCCCCACGAATTAATAGAGGATTGAAAAATTCAGGCAGAAAATGTAAATTTGAGGACACCAAATGAAAGGCTGGTGTCTCAGCTCATCTGCGGCTCTGCATGGCCTGAAATATCTGATCGGAAAGGAGACGTTGGCAATATCACAGGCTGTAGACATTGTCAAAGCACTTAATGCCAACATAGAGACAGCTGAAGACACTAACTGTAACGTGCGAGTGGAGTGTGGAGAGGATGTTTCCACTAGTAGGAAAAACTAGAACCAGAGGGCACAACCTCAGGCTAAAGGGACGATCCTTTAAAACAGAGATGAGGAGGAATTTCTTCAGCCAGAGAGTGGTGCATCTGTGGAACTCTTTGCCGCAGAAGGCTGTGGAGGCCAGGTCATTGAGTGTCTTTAAGTCAGAGATAGATAGGTTCTTGATTAATAAGGGGATCAGGGGTTATGGGGAAAAGGCAGGAGAATGGGATGAGAAAAATATCAGCCATGACTGAATGGCGGAGCAGATTCGATGGGCCGAGTGGCCTAATTCTGCTCCTATGTCTTATGAGTGCAAGAAACAATGCTTTTCACTGTATACTAATACAGGTGACAATAATAAATCGAATCAAACCAAACTACCTGAATGACTAGCCTTCAATTAAGTCAAGAAAAAGGCAGCAGGGTTGATGTAGGAGCGGTGGGTGATCATAAGTTCACAGAGAGAAAGCTGAGGGGGGAACATGATTGAGGTGTATAAGATTACGAAGGGTATGGAGAGGGTGAGGAGGGAGCAGCTGTTCCGCCTTGGTTGAGGGGTCAATCACGAGGGGGCAGAGCTTTAGGGTGAAGGGCCGGAGATTCAGAGGGGATTTGCGGAAACATTTTTCACCCAGAGGGTGTTGGGAATCTGGAATGCGCTGCCTGGGAAGTGAGTGGAGGCTGGAAACCTTACAACCTTTAAAAAATATTTGGACAAGCTCTTGAAATATCATAACATTCCAGGATATAGAACAAAGAAAACTACAGCACACGAACAGGCCCTTCGGCCCGTGCTGATCATGATGCCCTAACTAAACTAAGAAAAAACCTGCCCTTACTCGGTCCGTATCCTTCTATTCCCTCCCTATTCATGGACCCATCCAGATGCCTCTTAAATGTTGCTAATGTGCCTGCTTCCACCACCTCCTCTGGCAGCGCGTTCCACCCACCACTCTCTGCATGAAAAACTTCACCCGCACACTTTTTTTTAGAATACCTGTGGGCGGCACGGTAGCACAGTGGTTAGCACTGCTGCTTCACAGCTCCAGGGACCTGGGTTCGATTCCCGGCTCGGGTCACTGTCTGTGTGGAGTTTGCACATTCTCCCCGTGTCTGCGTGGGTTTCCTCCGGGTGCTCCGGTTTCCTCCCACAGTCCAAAGATGTGCGGGTTAGGTTGATTGGCCATGCTAAAAATTGCCCCTTAGTGTCCTGAGATGCGTAGGTTAGAGGGATTAGCGGGTAAAATATGTAGGGATATGGGGGTAGGGCCTGGGTGAGATTATGGTCGGTGCAGACTTGATGGGCCAAATGGCCTCTTTCTGCACTGTAGGGTATCTATGATCTATAACCTACAGTGCAGAAGGTGGCCATTCGACCCATCAAGTCTGCACCCAGGCCCTATCCCCGTAATCCCACGTATTTACCCTGCTGATCCCCCTGACACTAAGGTGCAATTTAGCACGGCCAATCAACCTAACCAGCACGTCTTTCAGACTGTGGGAGGAAACTTTAGGAACATTTAAGCGGTTGTTGGATAGGCACATGGAGCACACCAGGATGGTAGGGAGTGGGATAGCTTGATCTTGGTTTCAGATGAAGGTCGGCACAACATCGTGGGCCGAAGGGCCTGTTCTGTGCTGTACTGTTCTATGTTCTATGAAACCGGAGCACCCGGAGGAAACCCACGCAGACACGGGGAGAACGTGCAGACTCTGCACGGACAGTGACCCGAGGCCCGAATTGAACCCGGGCCCTGGTGCTGTGAGGCAGTAGTGCTAACCACTGTGCCGCCCCAGCACAACTCCCATAAACTTTCCCCCTCTCATCTTGTACCTGTGCCCCCTTGTAATTGACACTTCCACCCTGGGGAAAAGGCCCCTGACTATCCACCCTGTCTCTGCCTCTCATCAGTTTATGGGATAAGTGCAGGGAAATGGGATTGACGCGCCTTTAGTGGTAGTTATTGTCAGTACAGACTCGATGGGCCGAAGGACCTGTTTTGTGCTGTGTGACTCTATGCCCCTCGATGTGGATCAAACTGCAGAGTTTGCGAAAGACTCAAAAGTTGTACAGAACAAGGAAAGAAGGAGATGAATGAGTTATCAGAGGCAGAGGAAACAAACAGCTGTCTGAAATGTCTGGATGTGACAGTTCCCAGAGAGAAGAGATTCACTCAGACATTCCGACCCGGAAGAGGGGGAGAAATAAGCCACAATCAGAAACCTGAAGCTGAAAGTTTATTCATTAGTGTCACAAGTAGGTTTACATCAACACTGCAATGAAGTTACTGTGAAAATCCCCCAGTCGCCACACTCCGACGCCTGTTCGGGTACACGGAGAGAGAATTTATCACGGCCAATGCACCCTAACCAGCACGTCTTTCGGACTGTGGGAGGAAACCGGAGCACTCGGAGGAAACCCACGCAGACACGGGGAGAACGTGCAGACTCTGCACAGTGACCCAAGCTGGGAATCAAACCCAGATCTCATAGAATCATAGAGTCATAGAAACCCTACAGTGCAGAAGGAGGCCATTCGGCCCATCGAGTCTGCACCGACCACAATCCCACCCAGGCCCTACCCCCACATATTTACCCGCTAATCCCTCTAACCTACGCATCTCAGGACTCTAAGGGGCAATTTTTAACCTGGCCAATCAACCTAACCCGCACATCTTTGGACTGTGGGAGGAAACCGGAGCACCCGGAGGAAACACACGCAGACACGAGGAGAATGTGCAAACTCCACACAGACAGTGACCCGAGCCGGGAATCGAACCCAGATCTCTGGCACTGTGAAGGACGGTCACCTCAGCACCTCACTGTACCGCAAGCCCACGGATAACCTCACGATGCTCCACTTCTCCAGCTTCCACCCTAAACACGTTAAAGAAGCCATCCCCTACGGACAAGCCCTCCGTATACACAGGATCTGCTCGGATGAGGAAGATCGCAACAGACACCTCCAGACGCTGAAAGATGCCCTCATAAGAACAGGATATGGCGCTAGACTCATTGATCAACAGTTCCAACGCGCCACAGCGAAAAACCGCACCGACCTCCTCAGAAGACAAACACGGGACACAGTGGACAGAGTACCCTTCGTTGTCCAGTACTTCCCCGGAGCGGAGAAGCTACGGCATCTCCTCCGGAGCCTTCAACATGTCATTGATGAAGACGAACATCTCGCCAAGGCCATCCCCACACCCCCACTTCTTGCCTTCAAACAACCGCACAACCTCAAACAGACCATTGTCCGCAGCAAACTACCCAGCCTTCAGGAGAACAGTGACCAAGACACCACACAACCCTGCCACAGCAACCTCTGCAAGACGTGCCGGATCATCGACACAGATGCCATCATCTCACGTGAGAACACCATCCACCAGGTACACGGTACATACTCTTGCAACTCGGCCAACGTTGTCTACCTGATACGCTGCAAGAAAGGATGTCCCGAGGCATGGTACATTGGGGAAACTATGCAGACGCTGCGACAACGGATGAATGAACACCGCTCGACAATCACCAGGCAAGACTGTTCTCTTCCTGTTGGGGAGCACTTCAGCGGTCACGGGCATTCGGCCTCTGATATTCGGGTAAGCGTTCTCCAAGGCGGCCTTCGCGACACACGACAGCGCAGAGTCGCGGAGCAGAAACTGATAGCCAGGTTCCGCACACACAAGGACGGCCTCAACCGGGATATTGGGTTTATGTCACACTATTTCACATAAATATTTCTGCTTTTTTCCTCCTGAGTCTTTATCATGCGATCCTAGAATCAGAATTTATGTCACACTATTTGTAACTCCCACAGTTGCGTGGACCTGCAGAGTTTCACTGGCTGTCTTGTCTGGAGACAATACACATCTTTTTAGCCTGTCTTGATGCTCTCTCCACTCCCATTGTTTTGTTTCTTAAAGACTGGATTAGTTGTAAGTATTCGCATTCCAACCATTATTCATGTAAATTGAGTCTGTGTCTTATAAGTTCTGTTTGTGAACAGAATTCCCACTCACCTGAAGAAGGGGCTCAGAGCCTCGAAAGCTTGTGTGGCTTTTGCTACCAAATAAACCTGTTGGACTTTAACCTGGTGTTGTTAAACTTCTTACTGTGTTTACCCCAGTCCAACGCCGGCATCTCCACACTGTGAAGCAGCAGTGCTAACCAGTACCAGACTCTATCCCCATAACCCCACATATTTACCCTGCTAATCCCCCTGACACTAAGGGGCAATTTAGCATGGCCAATCCCCCTAACCCGCACATCATTGGAATGTGGGAGGAAACCGGAGCACCCGGAGGAAACCCACTCAGACACGGGGAGAACGTGCAGACTCTGCACAGACAGTGACCCAAGCCAGGAATCGAACCCAGATCCCTGGCGCTGTGAGGCAGCAGTGCTAAGTACTGTGCCTCCGTGCTGTTCGAGGGACGATGCTTTGAAACTGAGCACCGTCTTGCTAAGGGCGGACAGGGGAAGTGAGATTCGACAGCCAGGAACAACCCAGATCAGAGGGAGTCACAAAGGGAAAGATGTTACCTGTGTGTTCTGCGTCACGGAAGCAGATGGTTCTGCCCTCCTGGGGTCGAGCAGTGGTGAAGAGCTATCGCTGATTTCAGCAAACCCACGAGATAGAAGATCGAGGGATAAAGATCACCGAGTGGATGTAACAGCGCCGGAACGCTGTCCAATTACAGATGAGACCAGCAGAGATAATGAGTCACAGCTACTCACTCAGCAAGTGATCCAGGGAGTGAGTGCCTGATACAAATACAGCAAAGACAGCCAGCCTGACAGCATTGCTGCTCTATTGCAGATCACTGGGAGGTGCCGTTCTGTGAGCTGGAACCAGAATATTCACATTCAACATAAAACAGGAAGGAATTTCTCCAGAAGAAGCAAGAGCGGCGCGGTGGCGCAGTGGGTTAGCGCTGCTGCCTCACAGCGTCAGGGATCCGGGTTCGATTCCCGGCTTGGGTCACTGTCTGTGCGGAGTCTGCACATTCTCCCCGTGTCTACATGGGTTTCCTCCCACATTCCAAAGATGTGTGGGTTAGGTGGATTGGCCATGCTAAATTGCCCCTTAGTGTCCAAAGATTTGCAGGTTAGGTGGATTGGTCATGCCAAATTTGCCCCTTAGTGTCCAAAGATTTGCAGGTTAGGTGGATTGGCCATGCTAAATTTGCCCCTTAGTGTCCAAAGATTTGCAGGTTAGGTGGATTGGTCATGCTAAATTGCCCCTTAGTGTCCAAAGATGTGCGGGTTAGGTGGATTGGCCATGCTAAATTGCCCCTTAATGTCCAAAGATGTGCAGGTTAGGTGGATTGGCCATGCTAAATTGCCCCTTAGTGTCCAAAGAATTGCGGGGTAGGTGGATTGGCCATGCTAAATTGCCCCTGAGTGTCAAAAGATGTGCTCATTTGATTTATTATTGTCACGTGTATTAGCATACAGTGAAAAGTATTGTTTCTTGCGCGCTGTACAAAGCATACCGTTCATAGAGAAGGAAAGGAGAGACTGCAGAATGTCGTGTTACAGTCATAGCTAAGGTGTAGAGAAAGATCAACTGAGTGCGAGGTAGGTCCATTCAAAAACCTGATGGCAGCAGGGAAGAAGCTGTTCTTGAGTCGGTTGGTACGTCACCTCAGACTTTTGTATCTTTTTCCCGATGGAAGAAGGTGGAAGAGGGAATGTCCGGGGTGCGTGGGGTCTTTAATTATGCTGGCTGCTTTCCCGAGGCAGCGGGAAGTGTAGACAGCGTCAATGGATGGGAGGCTAGTTTGCGTGATGGACTGGGCTACATTCACGACCCTTTGTAGTTTCTTGCGGTCTTGGGCAGAGCAGGAGCCATGCCAAGCTGTGATACAACCAGAAAGAATGCTTTCTATGGTGCATATGTAAAAGTTGGTGAGGGTCGTAGCAGACATGCCAAATTTCCTTAGTCTTCTGAGAAAGTAGAGGCATTGGTGGGCTTTCTTAACTATAGTGTCGGCATGGGGGGGACCAGGGCAGGTTGTTGGTGATCTGAAAGCCTAGAAACGTGAAGCTTGCGACCCTTTCTACTTCGTCCCCATTGATGTAGACAGGGGCATGTTCTCCTTTACGTTGAGACAACAACAACATCACTAACCAGCGAGACAACACCAACAACTTCACGAACAAGCGAGACAACACCAACAACATCACTAACAAGTGAGACAACACCAAAAACATGATTAACCAGTGAGACAACACCAACAACATGACTAACCAGTGAGACAACACCGACAACATGACTAACCAGTGAGACATCACCAACAACATCACTAACCAGTGAGACATCACCAACAACATCACTAACCAGTGAGACATCACCAACAACATGACTAACCAGTGAGACAACACCAACAACATCACTAACCAGTGAGACATCACCAACAACATCACTAACCAGTGAGACATCACCAACAACATCACGAACCAGTGAGACGTCACCAACAATATCACTAACCAGCGAGACAACACCAACAACATCACTAACCAGTGAGACATCACCAACAACATCACTAACCAGTGAGACATCACCAACAACATGACTAACCAGTGAGACAACACCGACAACATCACTAACCAGTGAGACATCACCAACAACATCACTAACCAGTGAGACATCACCAACAACATCACGAACCAGTGAGACGTCACCAACAATATCACTAACCAGCGAGACAACACCAACAACATCACGAACCAGCGAGACAACGTCAACATCATCACTAACCAGCGAGAAAAAACCAACAACATCACTAACCAGTGAGACAAAACCCACAACATCACTAACCAGCGAGACAACATCAACAACATCACTAACCAGCGAGACACCAAAAACATCACTAACCAGCGAGACATCACCAACAACATCACTAACAAGCGAGGCAATATCAACAACATCACTAACCAGCGAGACACCAACATCATCACTAACCAGCGAGACAAGACCAACAATATCACTAACCAGCGAGACAACATCAACAACATCACGAACCAGCGACACACCAACAACATCACTAACCAGCAAACAACATCAACAACATCACGGACAAGCGAGACAACACCATCAACATCACTAACCAGCAAGACAACATCAACAACATCACTAACCAGCGACACACCAAGAACATCACTAACCAGCGAGACAACATCACGAACCAGCGAGACAACACCATGAACATCACTAACCAGCGAGGCAATATCAACAACATCACTAACCAGCGAGAGAACACCAACAACATCATTAACGAGTGAGACAACACCATCAACATCACTAACTAATGAGACAACCGCAACAACGTAACTCACCAGTGAAACAACACTGGTAACATCACTAACCAGCGAGACATCACCAACAACATCACGAACCAGCAAGACAATGCCAACAACGTCACTAACCAGCGAGACAACACCAACATCACTAACCAGTGAGACAACACCAACCACATCACAAACCAGCAACACACCAACAACATCACTAACCAGCAAGACAACATCAACAACATCACTAAACAGCACGACAACATCAACAACCTCACTAAACAGCGACACAACACCAACAACATCACTAACCAGCGAGACAACACCAACCACATCACTAACCAGCGACACACCAACAACATCACTAACCAGCGAGACAACATCAACAACATCACTAACCAGCGGGACAACACCATCAACATCACTAACCAGCGAGACAACATCAACAACATCACTAACCAGCGGGACAACACCATCAACATCACTAACCAGCGAGACAACATCAACAACATTGCGAACCAGCGAGACAACACTAATAACATCACTAACCAGTCAGACAACACCAACAACATCACTAACCAGCGAGACAACATCAACAACATTGCGAACCAGCGAGACAACACTAATAACATCACTAACCAGTCAGACATCACCAACAACAGCACAAACCAGTGAGACACTGCCAACAAAATCACTAACCAGCAAGACAACACCAACAACATCACTAACCAGCGAGACATCAGCAACAACATCACTAACCAGCGAGACACCAACATCACGAGCAACATCAATAACCAACTAGACATCACCAACAACATCACAAACCAGCGAGACAACACCAACAACATCACTAACCAGCGAGACAACACCAACAACATTACTAACTAACGAGGCAACCGCAACAACGTAACTCACCAGTGAAACAACACTGGCAACAACACTAACCAGCGAGACATCACCAACAACATCACTAACCAGCGAGACAATGCCAACAACGTCACTAACCAGCGAGACATCACCAACAACATCACTAACCAGCAAGACAATGCCAACAACGTCACTAACCAGCGAGACAACACCAACATCACTAACCAGCGAGACAACACCAACCACATCACAAACCAGCGACACACCAACAACGTCACTAACCAGCAAGACTACATCAACAACATCACTAAACAGCGAGACAACACCAACAACATCACTAACCAGCGAGACAACACCAACATCACTAACCAGCGAGACAACACCAACCACATCACGAACCAGCGACACACCAACAACATCCCTAACCAGCGAGACAACATCAACAACATCACGAACCAGTGAGACAACACCATCAACATCACTAACCAGCGAGACAACATCAACAACATCACTAACCAGCGGGACAACACCATCAACATCACTAACCAGCGAGACATCACCAACAACATCACTAACCAGCAAGACAATGCCAACAACGTCACTAACCAGCGAGACAACACCAACAACGTCACTAACCAGTGAGACAACATCAACAACATCACTAACCAGCGAGACATCAGCAACAACATCACTAACCAGCGAGACACCAACATCACGAGCAACATCAATAACCAACTAGACATCACCAACAACATCACTAACCAGCGAGACAATATCAACAACGTCCCTAACCAGCGAGGCAACACCAACAACATCACGAACCAGCAAGACATCACCAACAACATCACTAACCAGTGAGACAACATCAACAACATCACTAACCAGTGAGACAACACTGACAACATCACTACCTGCGCGTGACTGCCAACAAAATCACAACCAGTGAGACAACAACAACATCATTAACCAGTGAGACAATACCAACAACATCACTAACCAGCGAGGCACCAACAACATCACTAACCAGCAAAACAACAACAACAACATCACTAACCAGCGAGATACCAACAACAACACTAACCAGCGAGACAACATCAACAACATCACTAACCAGCGAGACAACACCAACAACATCACTAACCAGCGAGACAACAACAACATCACTAACCAGCGAGAAACCAACAACATCACGAACCAGCGAGGCAACACCAACAACAACACGAACCAGCGGAAAAACACCAACAACATCACTAACCAGCGAGACAACATCAACATCATCACTAAACAGCGACACACCAAGAACATCACTAACCAGCGAGACAACATCAACAACATCACGAACCAGCGAGACAACACCATCAACATCACTAACCAGCGAAGCAATATCAACAACATCACTAACCAGCGAGACAACACCAACAACATCACTAACCAGCGAGACATCACCAACAACATCACTAACCAGCGAGACAAGGTCAACAACATCACTCACCAGCGAGACAACACCAACAACGTCACTAACCAGCGAGACAACACAAACATCATTAACCAGCGAGACGACACCAACAACATCACTAACCAGTGACACACCAACAACATCACTAATCAGCAAGACAACATCAACAACATCACTAACCAGCAAGACAACATCAACAACCTCACTAACCAGCGACACACCAACATCATCACTAACCAGCGAGACAACACCATCAACATCACTAACCAGCGAAACAACATCACTAACCAGCGAGACAACACCATCAACATCACTAACCAGCGAGACAACATCAACAACATTGCGAACCAGCGAGACAACACTAATAGCATCACTAACCAGTCAGACATCACCAACAACAGCACTAACCAGTGAGACACTGCCAACAAAATCACTAACCAGCAAGACAACACCAACACCGTCACTAACCAGTGAGACAACATCAACAACATCACTAACCAGCGAGACATCAGCAACAACATCACGAACCAGCGATACACCAACATCACTCGCAACATCAATAGCCAGCTAGACATCACCAACAACATCACTAACCAGCAAGACAAAACCAACAACATCACTAACCAGCGAGACACCAACATCATCACTAACCAGCGAGACAACACCAACAACACCACTATCCAGCGAGACAAGGTCAACAACATCACTAACCAGCAAGAGACCAACATCATCACCAACCAGCGAGAGAACACCAACAACATCATTAACGAGTGAGACACCAACAACATCACTAACAAACGAGACAACTGCAACAACGTAACTCACCAGTGAAACAACACCAGCAACATCACTAACCAGCGAGATATCACCAACAACATCACTAACCAGCGAGACAATGCCAACAACATCACTAACCAGCGAGACATCACCAACAACATCACTAACCAGCAAGACAATGCCAACAACGTCACTAACCAGCGAGACAACACCAACATCACTAACCAGCGAGACAACACCAACCACATCACAAACCAGCGATACATCAACAACATCACTAACCAGCAAGACAACATCAACAACATCACTAAACCGCGACACACCAACAACATCAGTAACCAGCGAGACAACACCAACAACATCACTAACCAGCGAGACAACATCAACAACATCACTAACCAGCAAGACAACATCAACAACATCACTAAACCGCGACACACCAACAACATCAGTAACCAGCGAGACAACACCATCAACATCACTAACCAGCGAGACAACATCAACAACATTGCGAACCAGCGAGACAACACTAATAACATCACTAACCAGTCAGACAACACCAACAACATCACAAACCAGTGAGACAACATCAACAACATCACTAACCAGCGAGACAACACCATCAACATCACTAACCAGCAAGACAACATCAACAACATCACTAACCAGCGACACACCAAGAACATCACTAACCAGCGAGACAACATCAACAACATCACGAACCGGCGAGACAACACCATCAACATCACTAACCAGCGAGGCAATATCAACAACATCACTAACCAGCGAGAGAACACCAACAACATCATTAACGAGTGAGACAACACCAACAACATCACTAACTAATGAGACAACCGCAACAACGTAACTCACCAGTGAAACAACACTGGTAACATCACTAACCAGCGTGACATCACCAACAACATCACTAACCAGCAAGACAATGCCAACAACGTCACTAACCAGCGAGACAACACAAACATCATTAACCAGCGAGACGACACCAACAACATCACTAACCAGTGACACACCAACAACATCACTAACCAGCAAGACAACATCAACAACATCACTAACCAGCAAGACAACATCAACAACCTCACTAACCAGCGACACACCAACATCATCACTAACCAGCGAGACAACACCATCAACATCACTAACCAGCGAGACAACATCAGCAACATCACTAACCAGCGAGACAACACCATCAACATCACTAACCAGCGAGACAACATCAACAACATTGCGAACCAGCGAGACAACACTAATAACATCACTAACCAGTCAGACATCACCAACAACAGCACTAACCAGTGAGACACTGCCAACAAAATCACTAACCAGCAAGACAACACCAACACCGTCACTAACCAGTGAGACAACATCAACAACATCACTAACCAGCGAGACATCAGCAACAACATCACGAATCAGCGAGACACCAACATCACTCGCAACATCAATAGCCAGCTAGACATCACCAACAACATCACTAACCAGCGAGACAATATCATCAACATCCCTAACCAGCGAGGCAACACCAACAACATCATGAACCAGCAAGACATCACCAACAACATCACTAACCAGCAAGACAAAACCAACAACATCACTAACCAGCGAGACAACACCAACAACATCACTAACCAGCGAGACACCAACATCATCACTAACCAGCGAGACAAGACCAACAATATCACTAACCAGCGAGACATCACGAACAACATCACTAACCAGCTGGACAAAATCAACGACATCACTAACCAGCGAGACAAAAACAACAGCACTAACCAGCGAGACAACACCAACAACATCACTAACCAGCAAGACAACACCAACAACATCACAAACAAGCGAGACAACACCAACAACATCACTAACCAGCGAGACAACACTGACAACATCACTAACCAGATTGACATCACCAACAACAGCACTAACCAGTGAGACACTGCCAACAAAATCACTAACCAGCAAGACAACACCAACAACGTCACTAACCAGTGAGACAACACCAACAACATCACTAACCAGCGAGACAACAACATCACTAACCAGTGCGACAATACCAACAACATCACCAGCCAGAGAGACATCACCAACAACATCACTAACCAGCGAGACAACACCAACAACATCACTAACCAGCGAGACACCAACAACATCACTAACCAGCGAGACAACACCAACAACATCACTAAACAGCGAGACCACACCAACAACATCACTAAACAGCGAGACAACACCAACAACATCACTAACCAGTGAGACAACACCAACAAAATCAATAACCAGCGAGACATCACCAACAACATCACTAACCAGCGAGACATCACCAACAATTTCACTAACCAGCGAGATCATAGAACCATAGAAAATTACAGCTCAGAAACAGGCCTTTTGGCCCTTCTTGTCTGTGCCAAACCATTTTTTGCCTCGTCCCACTGACCTGCACTTGGACCATATCTCTCCACACCCCTCTCATCCATGAACCCGTCCAAGTTTTTCTTGAATGTTAAAAGTGACCCCGCATTTACCACTTTATCCGGGCAGCTCATTCCACACTCCCACCACTCTCTGCATGAAGAAGCCCCCCCTAATATTCGCTTTAAACTTTTCTCCTTTCACCCTTAACCCATGCCCTCTGGTTTTTTTCTCCCCTAGCCTCAGCGGAAAAAGCCTGCTTGCATTCACTCTATCTATACCCATCAAAATCTTATACACCTCTATCAAATCTCCCCTCAATCTTCTACGCTCCAGGGAATAAAGTCCCAACCTATTCAATCTCTCTCTGTAACCCAGCTTCTCAAGTCCCGGCAACATCCTTGTGAACCTTCTCTGCACTCTTTCAACCTTATTTACATCTTTCCTGTAACTAGGTGACCAAAACTGTACACAATACTCCAAATTCGGCCTCACCAATGCCTTATATAACCTTACCATAACACTCCAACTTTTATACTCGATACTCCGATTTATAAAGGCCAATGTACCAAAGGCACTCTTTACGACCCTATCCACCTGTGACGTCACTTTTAGGGAATTCTGTACCTGTATTCCCAGATCCCTCTGTTCAACTGCACTCTTCAGAGTCCTACCATTTACCCTGTACGTTCTACTTTGGTTTGTCCTTCCAATGTGCAATATCTCACACTTGTCTGCGTTAAATTCCATTTGCCATTTTTCAGCCCATTTTTCTAGTTGGTCCAAATCCCTCTGCAAGCTTTGAAAACCTTCCTCACTGTACACTACACCTCCAATCTTTGTATCATCAGCAAACTTGCTGATCCAATTTACCACATTATCATCCAGATCATTGATACAGATGACAAACAACAATGGACCCAACACCGATCCCTGCGGCACACCACTAGTCACAGGCCTCCACTCAGAGAAGCAATTCTCCACAACCACTCTCTGGCTCCTTCCATTGAGCCAGTGTCTAATCCAATTTACTACCTCCCCACGTATACCTAGCGACTGAACCTTCCTAACTAACCTCCCATGAGGGACCTTGTCAAAGGCCTTGCTGAAATCCAGGTAGACAACATCCACCGCCTTCCCTTCATCCACTTTCCTGGTAACCTCCTCGAAAAACTCTAATAGATTGGTCAAACATGACCTACCACGCACAAAGCCATGTTGACTCTCCCTAATAAGTCCCTGTCTATCCAAATATTTGTAGATCCTATCCCTTATCACACCTTCCAATAACTTGCCCACCACCGACGTCAAACTTACTGGCCTATAATTTCCCGGATTTCTTTTGGAACCTTTTTTAAACAACGGAACAACATGAGCCACCCTCCAATCATCCGGCACCTCCCCCGTGAATACTGACATTTTAAATATGTCTGCCAGGGCCCCTGCAAGTTCAACACTAGCTTCCCTCAAGGTCCGTGGGAATACCCTGTCCGGTCCTGGGGATTTATCCACTCTGATTTGCCTCAAGACAGCGAACACCTCCTCCCCTTTAATCTGTAAAGGTTCCATGACCTCCCTACCAGTTTGCCTTATTTCCGTAGACTCCATGCCCGTTTCCTCAGTAAATACGGATGCAAAAAAAAACCATTTAGTATCTCCCCCATCTCTTTTGGTTCCATACAGCGAGACAACACCAATACCATCACTAACCAGCGAGACAATAACAACATCACTAACCAGCGTGACACCATCAACGTCACTAACCAGCGAGCCAACACCAACAACATCACAAACCAGTGTGACATCACCAACATCACGAACCAGTGTGACATCACCAACATCACTAACCGGCGAGACAACACCAACAACATCACTAACCAGCGTGACAACATCAACAACATCACTCACCAGCGACACAACACCAACAACATCACTAACCAGCGAGACAACACCAACAACATCACTAACCAGCGATACATCACCAAGAACATGACTAACCAGGTGGACAACACCAGCAAAATCACTAACCTGCAAGAGAACACCAACAACGTCACTAACCAGCGAGCCAACATCAACAACATCACTAACAAGCGACCCAACACCAACAACACCACTAACCAGCGATACATCACCAAGAACATGACTAACCAGGTGGGCAACGCCAGCAAAATCACTAACTATTAAGAGAACACCTAAACGTCACTAACCAGCGAGACAACACCAACAACATCACTAACAAGCGAGACATCACCAACGTCACGAACCAGCGAGACAAGACTGACAACATCACCAACTAGATTGACATCGCCAACAACAGCACTAACCAGTGAGTCATCACCAACAACATCACTAACCAGCGAGACAACATCAACAACATCACTAACCAGTGAGACACTGCCAACAAAATCACGAACCAGCAAGACAACACCAACAACGTCACGAACCTGCGAGACAACACCAACAACATCACTAACCAGTGAGACAACATCAACAACATCACTAACCAGCAAGACAACATCAACGATCTCACTAAACAGTGAGACAACACCAATAACATCACCAACCAGCGAGACAATAACAACATCACTAACCAGCATGACACCATCAACATCACTAACCAGCGAGACAACACCAACAACATCACGAACCAGTGTGACATCACCAACATCACTATCCAGCGAGACAACATCAACAACATCACTAACCAGAGAGACATCACCAACAACATCACTAACCAGCGAGACACCAACAATACCACGATCCAGCGATACAAGGTCAACAACACCACTAACCAGCAAGACACCAACAACATCACTAACCAGCGAGAGAACACCAACAACATCACTAACCAGTGAGACAACACCAACAACATCACTAACTAACGAGACAACCGCAACAACGAAACTCACCAGTGAAACAACACTGGCAACATCACTAACCAGCGAGTCATAACCAACAACATCACTAACCAGCGAGACAATGCCAACAACGTCACTAACCAGTGAGACATCACCAACAACATCACTAACAAACGAGGCAATATCAAAAATGTAACTAACCAGCGAGACAACACCAACAACATCACTAAAGAGCGACACACCAACAACATCACTAACCAGCAAGACAACACCAACAACATCACGGACCAGCGAGACAACATCATCAACATCACTAACCAGCAAGACAACATCAACAACATCACTAACCAGCGAGACAACACCAACAACATCATTAACCAGCGAGACAACACCAACAACATCACTATCCAGCGAGACAAGGTCAACAACATCACTAACCAGCAAGACACCAACAACATCACTAACCAGCGAGAGAACACCAGCAACATCACTAACCAGTGAGACAACGCCAACAACATCACTAACTAACGAGACAACCGCAACAACGTAACTCACCAGTGAAACAACACTGGCAACATCACTAACCAGCGAGACATCACCAACAACATCACTAACCAGTGAGACAATGCCAACAACGTCACTAACCAGCGAGACATCACCAACAACATCACGAAGAAGCGAGGCAACATCAACAACATCACTAACCAGCGAGACAACACCATCAACATCACTAACCAGCGAGACAACATCAACAACTTTGCGAACCAGCGAGACAACACTAATAACATCACTAACCAGTGAGGCAACACCAACAACATCACTAACCAGCGAGACATCACCAACAACATCACTAACAAGCAAGGCAATATCAACATCGTCACTAACCAGCGAGACAACATCAACAACATCACTAACCAGCGACACACCAACAACATCACTAACCTGCAAGACAATATCAACAACATCACGAACCAGTGAGACAACACCATCAACATCACTAACCAGCAAGACAACATCAACAACATCACGAACCAGCGATACACCAACAACATCACTAACCAGCGAGACAACATCAACAACATTGCGAACCAGCGAGACAACACTAATAACATCACTAACCAGTGAGGCAACACCAACAACATCACTAACCAGCGAGACATCACCAACAATGTCACTAACCAGCGTGACATCACCAACAACATCACTAACCAGCGAGACATCACCAACAACATCACTAACCAGCGAGACAGCAACAACAACATCACTAACCAGCAGGACAACCCCAATAATATCACTAACCACCGACACAACATCAACAACATCACTAACCAGCAACCCTCCACCAACAACATCACTAACCAGTGAGAAAACATCAACAAAATCACTAACCAGTGAGACAACACGAACAACATCACTAACCAGCGAAACTACACCAACAACATCACTAACCAGCGAGACAACACCAACAACATCATAACCAGCAAGACAACACCAACAACATCACTAACCAGTGAGACAACACCATCAACATCACTAACTAACGAGACAACCGCAACAACGTAACTCACCAGTGAAACAACACTGGCAACATCACTAACCAGCGAGACATCACCAACAACATCACTAACCAGCAAGACAATGCCAACAACGTCACTAACCAGCGAGACATCACCAACAACATCACTAACAAGCGAGGCAATATCAAGAACGTGAGTAACCAGCGAGACAACACCAACATCACTAACCAGCGAGACATCACCAACAACATCACTAACAAGCGAGGCAATATCAACATCATCACTAACCAGCAAGACAACACCAACAACATCACCAACCAGCGACACACCAACATCACTAACCAGCAAGACAACATCAACAACATCACGAACCAGTGAGACAACACCATCAACATCACTAACCAGCAAGACAACATCAACAACATCACTAACCAGCGACACACCAACAACATCACTAACCAGCGAGACAACATCAACAACATCACGAACCAGCGAGACAACACCATTCAACATCACTAACCAGCGAGACAACATCAACAACATTGCGAACCAGCGGGACCACACTAATAACATCACTAACCAGTCAGACATCACCAACAACATCACTAACCAGCGAGACAGCAACAACAACATCACTAACCAGCAAGTCAACACCAACAATATCACTAACCACCGACACAACATCAACAACATCACTAACCAGTGAGAAAACATCAACAAAATCACTAACCGGCGAGACAACACCAACAACATCACTAACCAGCGAGACAAAACCAACAACATCATAACCAGCAAGACAACACCAACAACATCACTAACCAGCGAGACAACACCAACAACATCATAACCAGCTAGACAACACCAACAACATCATAACCAGCGAGACAACTCCAACAACATCACGAATCTGTGAGTCAACATCAACAACATCACTAACCACCGACACAACACCAACAACATCATAACCAGCAAGACAACACCAACAAGAGAGCACCAACAACATCACTAACCAGCGACACAACACCAACAACATCACTAACCAGCGAGACAACACCAACAACATCACTAACCAGCGAGACAACACCAACAACATCACTAACCAGCGAGACAACACCAACAACATTATTACCAGCAAGACAACACCAACAAGAGAGCACCAACAACATCACTAACCAGCGACACAACACCAACAACATCACTAACCAGCGACACAACACCAAAAACATCACAAACCAGCGAGACAACACCAACAACATCACTAACCAGCGAGACAACACCAACAACATCATAACCAGCAAGACAACACCAACAAGAGAGCACCAACAACATCACTAACCAGCGACACAACACCAAAAACATCACGAACCAGCGAGACAACACCAACAACATCACAAACCAGCGAGACACCAACAACATCACTAACCAGCGAGAGATCACCAACAATTTCACGAACCAGTGAGAAAACATCAACAACATCACTAACCAGCGAGACAACACCAACAACATCACTAACCAGTGAGACAACACCAACAATTTAACTAACCAGCGAGACAACACCAACAACATCACTAACCAGTGAGAAAACATCAACAACATCAGTAACCAGCGAGGCAACACCAACAACATCACTAACCAGCATGGCACCACCAAGAACAAGACTAACCAGGTGAGCAACGCCAGCAAAATCACTAATCAGCAAGAGAGCACCAACAACATTACTAACCAGCGACTTAACACCAACAGCATCACTAACGAGTGAGACATCACCAACAACATCGCTAACAAGCGAGACAACGCCAACAACATCACGAACAAGCGAGACATCACCAAGAACAAGACTAACCAGGTGGGCAATGCCAGCAAAATCACTAACCAGCAAGAGAGCACCAACAACACCACTAACCAGTGACATAACACCAACAACATCACTAACCAGCGAGACAACATCAACAACATCACTAACCAGTGAGACAACATCAACAACATCACTAACCAGTGAGACAACACTGACAACATCACTACCTGCGCGTGACTGCCAACAAAATCACTAACCAGTGAGACAACAACAACATCATTAACCAGTGAGACAACACCATCAACATCACTAACCAGCAAGACAACATCAACAACATCACTAACCAGCGACACACCAACAACATCACTAACCAGCGAGACAACATCAACAACATCACGAACCAGCGAGACAACACCATTCAACATCACTAACCAGCGAGACAGCATCAACAACATCACTAACCAGCGAGACAACATCAACAACAT
The DNA here is from genome assembly GCF_964213995.1 of Mustelus asterias. Classification (NCBI taxonomy): domain Eukaryota; kingdom Metazoa; phylum Chordata; class Chondrichthyes; order Carcharhiniformes; family Triakidae; genus Mustelus; species Mustelus asterias. The sequence continues at coordinate 10,138,504 of NC_135821.1, forward strand.
TGCGAACCAGCGAGACAACACTAATAACATCACGAACCAGTCAAACATCACCAACAACATCACTAACCAGCGAGACATCACCAACAATGTCACTAACCAGCGAGACATCACCAACAACATCACTAACCAGCAAGTCAACACCAACAACATCACTAACCACCGACACAACATCAACAACATCACTAACCTGTGAGAGATCACCAACAATTTCACTAACCAGTGAGGCAACACCAACAACATCACTAACCAGCATGGCACCACCAAGAACAAGACTAACCAGTGAGAAAACATCAACAAAATCACTAACCGGCGAGACAACACCAACAACATCACTAACCAGCGAGACAAAACCAACAACATCATAACCAGCAAGACAACACCAACAACATCACTAACCAGCGAGACAACACCAACAACATCATAACCAGCTAGACAACACCAACAACATCATAACCAGCGAGACAACTCCAACAACATCACTAATCTGTGAGTCAACATCAACAACATCACTAACCACCGACACAACACCAACAACATCATAACCAGCAAGACAACACCAACAAGAGAGCACCAACAACATCATAACCAGCAAGACAACACCAACAAGAGAGCACCAACAACATCACTAACCAGCGACACAACACCAACAACATCACTAACCAGCGAGACAACACCAACAACATCACTAACCAGCGACACAACACCAACAACATCACTAACCAGCGACACAACACCAACAACATCACTAACCAGCGACACAACACCAACAACACCAGTAACCAGCGACACAACACCAACAACATCACTAACCAGCGAGACAACACCAACAACATCACTAACCAGCGACACAACACCAACAACATCACAAACCAGCGACACAACACGAACAACATCACTAACCAGCGTGACGTCACCAACAACATCACTAACAAGCGAGACAGCAACAACAACATCACTAACCAGCAGGTCAACACCAACAATATCACTAACCACCGACACAATATCAACAACATCACTAACCAGTGAGAAAACACCAACAACATCAGTAACCAGCGAGGCAACACCAACAACATCACTAACCAGCATGGCACCACCAAGAACAAGACTAACCAGTGAGAAAACATCAACAAAATCACTAACCGGCGAGACAACACCAACAACATCACTCACCAGCGAGACAACACCAACAACATCATAACCAGCAAGACAACACCAACAACATCACTAACCAGCGAGACAACACCAACAACATCATAACCAGCAAGACAACACCAACAACATCATAACCAGCGGGACAACTCCAACAACATCACTAATCTGTGAGTCAACATCAACAACATCACTAACCAGCGACACAACACCAACAACATCACTAACCAGCGAGACAACACCAACAACATCACTAACCAGCGACACAACACCAACAACATCACTAACCAGCGAGACAACACCAACAACATCACGAACCAGCGACACAACACCAACAACATCACTAACCAGCGAGAGATCACCAACAATTTCACTAACCAGCGAGGCAACACCAACAACATCACTAACCAGCATGGCACCACCAAGAACAAGACGCACCAGGTGGGCAACGCCAGCAAAATCACTAACCAGCAAGAGAGCACCAACAACACCACTAACCAGTGACATAACACCAACAACATCACTCACCAGTGAGACAACACCAACAACATCACTAACCAGCGAGACAACACCAACAACATCACTAACCAGTGAGACAACATCAACAACATCACTAACCAGTGAGACAACATCAACAACATCACTAACCAGTGAGACAACACTAACAACATCACTACCAGCGCATGACTGCCAACAAAATCACGAACCAGCGAGACACCAACAACATCACTAACCAGCGAAACAACAACAACATCACTGACCAGCGAGACACCAAAAACATCACAAACCAGCGAGACAACACCAACAACATCACTAACCAGCGAGACACCAAGAACATCACTAACCAGCGAGAGATCACCAACAATTTCACTAACCAGTGAGACAACATCAACAACGTCACTAACCAGCGAGACACCAACAACATCACTAACCAGCAAGACAACACCAACAACATCACTAACCAGCGAGAAAGGCCAACAACATCACTAACCAGCAAGACAACGCGAACATCATCACTGACCAGGGAAAAAACATCAACAAAATCACTAACCAGCGAGACATCACCAACAACATCACTAACCCGTGAGACAACACCAACAACATCACTAACCAGCGAGACAACACCAACACCATCACTAACCAGCGAGACATCACCAACAACATCACTAACCAGTGAGACAACACCAACAACATCACTAACCAGCGAGACAACACCAACAACATTACTAACCAGTGAGACAACACCAACAACATCATAACCAGCAAGACAACACCAACAACATCACTAACCAGTGAGACAACACCATCAACATCACTAACTAACGAGACAACTGCAACAACGTAACGCACCAGTGAAACAACACTGGCAACATCACTAACCAGCGAGACATCACCAACAACATCACTAACCAGCGAGACAATGCCAACAACGTCACTAACCAGCGAGACATCACCAACAACATCACTAACAAGCGAGGCAATATCAAGAACGTGAGTAACCAGCGAGACAACACCAACATCACTAACCAGCGAGACATCACCAACAACATCACTAACAAGCGAGGCAATATCAACATCATCACTAACCAGCGAGACAACACCAACAACATCACCAACCAGCGACACACCAACATCACTAACCAGCAAGACAACATCAACAACATCACGAACCAGTGAGACAACACCATCAACATCACTAACCAGCAAGACAACATCAACAACATCACTAACCAGCGACACACCAACAACATCACTAACCAGCGAGACAACATCAACAACATCACGAACCAGCGAGACAACACCATTCAACATCACTAACCAGCGAGAGATCACCACCAATTTCACGAACCAGTGAGAAAACATCAACAACATCACTAACCAGCGAGACAACACCAACAACATCACTAACCAGTGAGACAACACCAACAATTTCACTAACCAGCGAGACAACACCAACAACATCACTAACCAGTGAGAAAACATCAACAACATCAGTAACCAGCGAGGCAACACCAACAACATCAGTAACCAGCGAGGCAACACCAACAACATCACTAACCAGCATGGCACCACCAAGAACAAGACTAACCAGGTGAGCAACGCCAGCAAAATCACTAATCAGCAAGAGAGCACCAACAACATCAATAACCAGCGACTTAACACCAACAGCATCACTAACGAGCGAGACATCACCAACAACATCACGAACAAGCGAGACAACGCCAACAACATCACTAACCAGCGAGACATCACCAAGAACAAGACTAACCAGGTGGGCAATGCCAGCAAAATCACTGACCAGCAAGAGAGCACCAACAACACCACTAACCAGTGACATAACACCAACAACATCACTAACCAGCGAGACAACATCAACAACATCACTAACCAGTGAGACAACATCAACAACATCACTAACCAGTGAGACAACACTGACAACATCACTACCTGCGCGTGACTGCCAACAAAATCACTAACCAGTGAGACAACAACAACATCATTAACCAGTGAGACAACACCATCAACATCACTAACCAGCAAGACAACATCAACAACATCACTAACCAGCGACACACCAACAACATCACTAACCAGCGAGACAACATCAACAACATCACGAACCAGCGAGACAACACCATTCAACATCACTAACCAGCGAGACAGCATCAACAACATCACTAACCAGCGCGACAACATCAACAACATTGCGAACCAGCGAGACAACACTAATAACATCACGAACCAGTCAAACATCACCAACAACATCACTAACCAGCGAGACATCACCAACAATGTCACTAACCAGCGAGACATCACCAACAACATCACTAACCAGCGAGACAGCAACAACAACATCACTAACCAGCAAGTCAACACCAACAACATCACTAACCACCGACACAACATCAACAACATCACTAACCTGTGAGAGATCACCAACAATTTCACTAACCAGTGAGGCAACACCAACAACATCACTAACCAGCATGGCACCACCAAGAACAAGACTAACCAGTGAGAAAACATCAACAAAATCACTAACCGGCGAGACAACACCAACAACATCACTAACCAGCGAGACAAAACCAACAACATCATAACCAGCAAGACAACACCAACAACATCACTAACCAGCGAGACAACACCAACAACATCATAACCAGCTAGACAACACCAACAACATCATAACCAGCGAGACAACTCCAACAACATCACTAATCTGTGAGTCAACATCAACAACATCACTAACCACCGACACAACACCAACAACATCATAACCAGCAAGACAACACCAACAAGAGAGCACCAACAACATCATAACCAGCAAGACAACACCAACAAGAGAGCACCAACAACATCACTAACCAGCGACACAACACCAACAACATCACTAACCAGCGAGACAACACCAACAACATCACTAACCAGCGACACAACACCAACAACATCACTAACCAGCGACACAACACCAACAACATCACTAACCAGCGACACAACACCAACAACACCAGTAACCAGCGACACAACACCAACAACATCACTAACCAGCGAGACAACACCATTCAACATCACTAACCAGCGAGACAGCATCAACAACATCACTAACCAGCGAGACAACATCAACAACATTGCGAACCAGCGTGACAACACTAATAACATCACGAACCAGTCAAACATCACCAACAACATCACTAACCAGCGAGACATCACCAACAATGTCACTAACCAGCGAGACATCACCAACAACATCACTAACCAGCGAGACAGCAACAACAACATCACTAACCAGCAAGTCAACACCAACAACATCACTAACCACCGACACAACATCAACAACATCACTAACCTGTGAGAGATCACCAACAATTTCACTAACCAGTGAGGCAACACCAACAACATCACTAACCAGCATGGCACCACCAAGAACAAGACTAACCAGTGAGAAAACATCAACAAAATCACTAACCGGCGAGACAACACCAACAACATCACTAACCAGCGAGACAAAACCAACAACATCATAACCAGCAAGACAACACCAACAACATCACTAACCAGCGAGACAACACCAACAACATCATAACCAGCTAGACAACACCAACAACATCATAACCAGCGAGACAACTCCAACAACATCACTAATCTGTGAGTCAACATCAACAACATCACTAACCACCGACACAACACCAACAACATCATAACCAGCAAGACAACACCAACAAGAGAGCACCAACAACATCATAACCAGCAAGACAACACCAACAAGAGAGCACCAACAACATCACTAACCAGCGACACAACACCAACAACATCACTAACCAGCGAGACAACACCAACAACATCACTAACCAGCGACACAACACCAACAACATCACTAACCAGCGACACAACACCAACAACATCACTAACCAGCGACACAACACCAACAACACCAGTAACCAGCGACACAACACCAACAACATCACTAACCAGCGAGACAACACCAACAACATCACTAACCAGCGACACAACACCAACAACATCACAAACCAGCGACACAACACGAACAACATCACTAACCAGCGTGACGTCACCAACAACATCACTAACAAGCGAGACAGCAACAACAACATCACTAACCAGCAGGTCAACACCAACAATATCACTAACCACCGACACAATATCAACAACATCACTAACCAGTGAGAAAACACCAACAACATCAGTAACCAGCGAGGCAACACCAACAACATCACTAACCAGCATGGCACCACCAAGAACAAGACTAACCAGTGAGAAAACATCAACAAAATCACTAACCGGCGAGACAACACCAACAACATCACTCACCAGCGAGACAACACCAACAACATCATAACCAGCAAGACAACACCAACAACATCACTAACCAGCGAGACAACACCAACAACATCATAACCAGCAAGACAACACCAACAACATCATAACCAGCGGGACAACTCCAACAACATCACTAATCTGTGAGTCAACATCAACAACATCACTAACCAGCGACACAACACCAACAACATCACTAACCAGCGAGACAACACCAACAACATCACTAACCAGCGACACAACACCAACAACATCACTAACCAGCGAGACAACACCAACAACATCACGAACCAGCGACACAACACCAACAACATCACTAACCAGCGAGAGATCACCAACAATTTCACTAACCAGCGAGGCAACACCAACAACATCACTAACCAGCATGGCACCACCAAGAACAAGACGCACCAGGTGGGCAACGCCAGCAAAATCACTAACCAGCAAGAGAGCACCAACAACACCACTAACCAGTGACATAACACCAACAACATCACTCACCAGTGAGGCAACACCAACAACATCACTAACCAGCGAGACAACACCAACAACATCACGAACAAGCGAGACATCACCAAGAACAAGACTAACCAGGTGGGCAATGCCAGCAAAATCACTAACCAGCAAGAGAGCACCAACAACACCACTAACCAGTGACATAACACCAACAACATCACTAACCAGCGAGACAACATCAACAACATCACTAACCAGTGAGACAACATCAACAACATCACTAACCAGTGAGACAACACTGACAACATCACTACCTGCGCGTGACTGCCAACAAAATCACTAACCAGTGAGACAACAACAACATCATTAACCAGTGAGACAACACCATCAACATCACTAACCAGCAAGACAACATCAACAACATCACTAACCAGCGACACACCAACAACATCACTAACCAGCGAGACAACATCAACAACATCACGAACCAGCGAGACAACACCATTCAACATCACTAACCAGCGAGACAGCATCAACAACATCACTAACCAGCGAGACAACATCAACAACATTGCGAACCAGCGAGACAACACTAATAACATCACGAACCAGTCAAACATCACCAACAACATCACTAACCAGCGAGACATCACCAACAATGTCACTAACCAGCGAGACATCACCAACAACATCACTAACCAGCGAGACAGCAACAACAACATCACTAACCAGCAAGTCAACACCAACAACATCACTAACCACCGACACAACATCAACAACATCACTAACCTGTGAGAGATCACCAACAATTTCACTAACCAGTGAGGCAACACCAACAACATCACTAACCAGCATGGCACCACCAAGAACAAGACTAACCAGTGAGAAAACATCAACAAAATCACTAACCGGCGAGACAACACCAACAACATCACTAACCAGCGAGACAAAACCAACAACATCATAACCAGCAAGACAACACCAACAACATCACTAACCAGCGAGACAACACCAACAACATCATAACCAGCTAGACAACACCAACAACATCATAACCAGCGAGACAACTCCAACAACATCACTAATCTGTGAGTCAACATCAACAACATCACTAACCACCGACACAACACCAACAACATCATAACCAGCAAGACAACACCAACAAGAGAGCACCAACAACATCATAACCAGCAAGACAACACCAACAAGAGAGCACCAACAACATCACTAACCAGCGACACAACACCAACAACATCACTAACCAGCGAGACAACACCAACAACATCACTAACCAGCGACACAACACCAACAACATCACTAACCAGCGACACAACACCAACAACATCACTAACCAGCGACACAACACCAACAACACCAGTAACCAGCGACACAACACCAACAACATCACTAACCAGCGAGACAACACCAACAACATCACTAACCAGCGACACAACACCAACAACATCACAAACCAGCGACACAACACGAACAACATCACTAACCAGCGTGACGTCACCAACAACATCACTAACAAGCGAGACAGCAACAACAACATCACTAACCAGCAGGTCAACACCAACAATATCACTAACCACCGACACAATATCAACAACATCACTAACCAGTGAGAAAACACCAACAACATCAGTAACCAGCGAGGCAACACCAACAACATCACTAACCAGCATGGCACCACCAAGAACAAGACTAACCAGTGAGAAAACATCAACAAAATCACTAACCGGCGAGACAACACCAACAACATCACTCACCAGCGAGACAACACCAACAACATCATAACCAGCAAGACAACACCAACAACATCACTAACCAGCGAGACAACACCAACAACATCATAACCAGCAAGACAACACCAACAACATCATAACCAGCGGGACAACTCCAACAACATCACTAATCTGTGAGTCAACATCAACAACATCACTAACCAGCGACACAACACCAACAACATCACTAACCAGCGAGACAACACCAACAACATCACTAACCAGCGACACAACACCAACAACATCACTAACCAGCGAGACAACACCAACAACATCACGAACCAGCGACACAACACCAACAACATCACTAACCAGCGAGAGATCACCAACAATTTCACTAACCAGCGAGGCAACACCAACAACATCACTAACCAGCATGGCACCACCAAGAACAAGACGCACCAGGTGGGCAACGCCAGCAAAATCACTAACCAGCAAGAGAGCACCAACAACACCACTAACCAGTGACATAACACCAACAACATCACTCACCAGTGAGACAACACCAACAACATCACTAACCAGCGAGACAACACCAACAACATCACTAACCAGTGAGACAACATCAACAACATCACTAACCAGTGAGACAACATCAACAACATCACTAACCAGTGAGACAACACTAACAACATCACTACCAGCGCATGACTGCCAACAAAATCACGAACCAGCGAGACACCAACAACATCACTAACCAGCGAAACAACAACAACATCACTGACCAGCGAGACACCAAAAACATCACAAACCAGCGAGACAACACCAACAACATCACTAACCAGCGAGACACCAAGAACATCACTAACCAGCGAGAGATCACCAACAATTTCACTAACCAGTGAGACAACATCAACAACGTCACTAACCAGCGAGACACCAACAACATCACTAACCAGCAAGACAACACCAACAACATCACTAACCAGCGAGAAAGGCCAACAACATCACTAACCAGCAAGACAACGCGAACATCATCACTGACCAGGGAAAAAACATCAACAAAATCACTAACCAGCGAGACATCACCAACAACATCACTAACCCGTGAGACAACACCAACAACATCACTAACCAGCGAGACAACACCAACACCATCACTAACCAGCGAGACATCACCAACAACATCACTAACCAGTGAGACAACACCAACAACATCACTAACCAGCGAGACAACACCAACAACATTACTAACCAGTGAGACAACACCAACAACATCATAACCAGCAAGACAACACCAACAACATCACTAACCAGTGAGACAACACCATCAACATCACTAACTAACGAGACAACTGCAACAACGTAACGCACCAGTGAAACAACACTGGCAACATCACTAACCAGCGAGACATCACCAACAACATCACTAACCAGCGAGACAATGCCAACAACGTCACTAACCAGCGAGACATCACCAACAACATCACTAACAAGCGAGGCAATATCAAGAACGTGAGTAACCAGCGAGACAACACCAACATCACTAACCAGCGAGACATCACCAACAACATCACTAACAAGCGAGGCAATATCAACATCATCACTAACCAGCGAGACAACACCAACAACATCACCAACCAGCGACACACCAACATCACTAACCAGCAAGACAACATCAACAACATCACGAACCAGTGAGACAACACCATCAACATCACTAACCAGCAAGACAACATGAACAACATCACTAACCAGCGACACACCAACAACATCACTAACCAGCGAGACAACATCAACAACATCACGAACCAGCGAGACAACACCATTCAACATCACTAACCAGCGAGAGATCACCACCAATTTCACGAACCAGTGAGAAAACATCAACAACATCACTAACCAGCGAGACAACACCAACAACATCACTAACCAGTGAGACAACACCAACAATTTCACTAACCAGCGAGACAACACCAACAACATCACTAACCAGTGAGAAAACATCAACAACATCAGTAACCAGCGAGGCAACACCAACAACATCAGTAACCAGCGAGGCAACACCAACAACATCACTAACCAGCATGGCACCACCAAGAACAAGACTAACCAGGTGAGCAACGCCAGCAAAATCACTAATCAGCAAGAGAGCACCAACAACATCAATAACCAGCGACTTAACACCAACAGCATCACTAACGAGCGAGACATCACCAACAACATCACGAACAAGCGAGACAACGCCAACAACATCACTAACCAGCGAGACATCACCAAGAACAAGACTAACCAGGTGGGCAATGCCAGCAAAATCACTGACCAGCAAGAGAGCACCAACAACACCACTAACCAGTGACATAACACCAACAACATCACTAACCAGCGAGACAACATCAACAACATCACTAACCAGCGACACACCAACAACATCACTAACCAGCGAGACAACATCAACAACATCACGAACCAGCGAGACAACACCATTCAACATCACTAACCAGCGAGACAGCATCAACAACATCACTAACCAGCGAGACAACAACAACATCATTAACCAGTGAGACAACACCATCAACATCACTAACCAGCAAGACAACATCAACAACATCACTAACCAGCGACACACCAACAACATCACTAACCAGCGAGACAACATCAACAACATCACGAACCAGCGAGACAACACCATTCAACATCACTAACCAGCGAGACAGCATCAACAACATCACTAACCAGCGAGACAACATCAACAACATTGCGAACCAGCGAGACAACACTAATAACATCACGAACCAGTCAAACATCACCAACAACATCACTAACCAGCGAGACATCACCAACAATGTCACTAACCAGCGAGACATCACCAACAACATCACTAACCAGCGAGACAGCAACAACAACATCACTAACCAGCAAGTCAACACCAACAACATCACTAACCACCGACACAACATCAACAACATCACTAACCTGTGAGAGATCACCAACAATTTCACTAACCAGTGAGGCAACACCAACAACATCACTAACCAGCATGGCACCACCAAGAACAAGACTAACCAGTGAGAAAACATCAACAAAATCACTAACCGGCGAGACAACACCAACAACATCACTAACCAGCGAGACAAAACCAACAACATCATAACCAGCAAGACAACACCAACAACATCACTAACCAGCGAGACAACACCAACAACATCATAACCAGCTAGACAACACCAACAACATCATAACCAGCGAGACAACTCCAACAACATCACTAATCTGTGAGTCAACATCAACAACATCACTAACCACCGACACAACACCAACAACATCATAACCAGCAAGACAACACCAACAAGAGAGCACCAACAACATCATAACCAGCAAGACAACACCAACAAGAGAGCACCAACAACATCACTAACCAGCGACACAACACCAACAACATCACTAACCAGCGAGACAACACCAACAACATCACTAACCAGCGACACAACACCAACAACATCACTAACCAGCGACACAACACCAACAACATCACTAACCAGCGACACAACACCAACAACACCAGTAACCAGCGACACAACACCAACAACATCACTAACCAGCGAGACAACACCATTCAACATCACTAACCAGCGAGACAGCATCAACAACATCACTAACCAGCGAGACAACATCAACAACATTGCGAACCAGCGAGACAACACTAATAACATCACGAACCAGTCAAACATCACCAACAACATCACTAACCAGCGAGACATCACCAACAATGTCACTAACCAGCGAGACATCACCAACAACATCACTAACCAGCGAGACAGCAACAACAACATCACTAACCAGCAAGTCAACACCAACAACATCACTAACCACCGACACAACATCAACAACATCACTAACCTGTGAGAGATCACCAACAATTTCACTAACCAGTGAGGCAACACCAACAACATCACTAACCAGCATGGCACCACCAAGAACAAGACTAACCAGTGAGAAAACATCAACAAAATCACTAACCGGCGAGACAACACCAACAACATCACTAACCAGCGAGACAAAACCAACAACATCATAACCAGCAAGACAACACCAACAACATCACTAACCAGCGAGACAACACCAACAACATCATAACCAGCTAGACAGCACCAACAACATCATAACCAGCGAGACAACTCCAACAACATCACTAATCTGTGAGTCAACATCAACAACATCACTAACCACCGACACAACACCAACAACATCATAACCAGCAAGACAACACCAACAAGAGAGCACCAACAACATCATAACCAGCAAGACAACACCAACAAGAGAGCACCAACAACATCACTAACCAGCGACACAACACCAACAACATCACTAACCAGCGAGACAACACCAACAACATCACTAACCAGCGACACAACACCAACAACATCACTAACCAGCGACACAACACCAACAACATCACTAACCAGCGACACAACACCAACAACACCAGTAACCAGCGACACAACACCAACAACATCACTAACCAGCGAGACAACACCAACAACATCACTAACCAGCGACACAACACCAACAACATCACAAACCAGCGACACAACACGAACAACATCACTAACCAGCGTGACGTCACCAACAACATCACTAACAAGCGAGACAGCAACAACAACATCACTAACCAGCAGGTCAACACCAACAATATCACTAACCACCGACACAATATCAACAACATCACTAACCAGTGAGAAAACACCAACAACATCAGTAACCAGCGAGGCAACACCAACAACATCACTAACCAGCATGGCACCACCAAGAACAAGACTAACCAGTGAGAAAACATCAACAAAATCACTAACCGGCGAGACAACACCAACAACATCACTCACCAGCGAGACAACACCAACAACATCATAACCAGCAAGACAACACCAACAACATCACTAACCAGCGAGACAACACCAACAACATCATAACCAGCAAGACAACACCAACAACATCATAACCAGCGGGACAACTCCAACAACATCACTAATCTGTGAGTCAACATCAACAACATCACTAACCAGCGACACAACACCAACAACATCACTAACCAGCGAGACAACACCAACAACATCACTAACCAGCGACACAACACCAACAACATCACTAACCAGCGAGACAACACCAACAACATCACGAACCAGCGACACAACACCAACAACATCACTAACCAGCGAGAGATCACCAACAATTTCACTAACCAGCGAGGCAACACCAACAACATCACTAACCAGCATGGCACCACCAAGAACAAGACGCACCAGGTGGGCAACGCCAGCAAAATCACTAACCAGCAAGAGAGCACCAACAACACCACTAACCAGTGACATAACACCAACAACATCACTCACCAGTGAGACAACACCAACAACATCACTAACCAGCGAGACAACACCAACAACATCACTAACCAGTGAGACAACATCAACAACATCACTAACCAGTGAGACAACATCAACAACATCACTAACCAGTGAGACAACACTAACAACATCACTACCAGCGCATGACTGCCAACAAAATCACGAACCAGCGAGACACCAACAACATCACTAACCAGCGAAACAACAACAACATCACTGACCAGCGAGACACCAAAAACATCACAAACCAGCGGGACAACACCAACAACATCACTAACCAGCGAGACACCAAGAACATCACTAACCAGCGAGAGATCACCAACAATTTCACTAACCAGTGAGACAACATCAACAACGTCACTAACCAGCGAGACACCAACAACATCACTAACCAGCAAGACAACACCAACAACATCACTAACCAGCGAGAAAGGCCAACAACATCACTAACCAGCAAGACAACGCGAACATCATCACTGACCAGGGAAAAAACATCAACAAAATCACTAACCAGCGAGACATCACCAACAACATCACTAACCCGTGAGACAACACCAACAACATCACTAACCAGCGAGACAACACCAACACCATCACTAACCAGCGAGACATCACCAACAACATCACTAACCAGTGAGACAACACCAACAACATCACTAACCAGCGAGACAACACCAACAACATTACTAACCAGTGAGACAACACCAACAACATCATAACCAGCAAGACAACACCAACAACATCACTAACCAGTGAGACAACACCATCAACATCACTAACTAACGAGACAACTGCAACAACGTAACGCACCAGTGAAACAACACTGGCAACATCACTAACCAGCGAGACATCACCAACAACATCACTAACCAGCGAGACAATGCCAACAACGTCACTAACCAGCGAGACATCACCAACAACATCACTAACAAGCGAGGCAATATCAAGAACGTGAGTAACCAGCGAGACAACACCAACATCACTAACCAGCGAGACATCACCAACAACATCACTAACAAGCGAGGCAATATCAACATCATCACTAACCAGCGAGACAACACCAACAACATCACCAACCAGCGACACACCAACATCACTAACCAGCAAGACAACATCAACAACATCACGAACCAGTGAGACAACACCATCAACATCACTAACCAGCAAGACAACATGAACAACATCACTAACCAGCGACACACCAACAACATCACTAACCAGCGAGACAACATCAACAACATCACGAACCAGCGAGACAACACCATTCAACATCACTAACCAGCGAGAGATCACCACCAATTTCACGAACCAGTGAGAAAACATCAACAACATCACTAACCAGCGAGACAACACCAACAACATCACTAACCAGTGAGACAACACCAACAATTTCACTAACCAGCGAGACAACACCAACAACATCACTAACCAGTGAGAAAACATCAACAACATCAGTAACCAGCGAGGCAACACCAACAACATCAGTAACCAGCGAGGCAACACCAACAACATCACTAACCAGCATGGCACCACCAAGAACAAGACTAACCAGGTGAGCAACGCCAGCAAAATCACTAATCAGCAAGAGAGCACCAACAACATCAATAACCAGCGACTTAACACCAACAGCATCACTAACGAGCGAGACATCACCAACAACATCACGAACAAGCGAGACAACGCCAACAACATCACTAACCAGCGAGACATCACCAAGAACAAGACTAACCAGGTGGGCAATGCCAGCAAAATCACTGACCAGCAAGAGAGCACCAACAACACCACTAACCAGTGACATAACACCAACAACATCACTAACCAGCGAGACAACATCAACAACATCACTAACCAGTGAGACAACATCAACAACATCACTAACCAGTGAGACAACACTGACAACATCACTACCTGCGCGTGACTGCCAACAAAATCACTAACCAGTGAGACAACAACAACATCATTAACCAGTGAGACAACACCATCAACATCACTAACCAGCAAGACAACATCAACAACATCACTAACCAGCGACACACCAACAACATCACTAACCAGCGAGACAACATCAACAACATCACGAACCAGCGAGACAACACCATTCAACATCACTAACCAGCGAGACAGCATCAACAACATCACTAACCAGCGCGACAACATCAACAACATCAGTAACCAGCGAGGCAACACCAACAACATCAGTAACCAGCGAGGCAACACCAACAACATCACTAACCAGCATGGCACCACCAAGAACAAGACTAACCAGGTGAGCAACGCCAGCAAAATCACTAATCAGCAAGAGAGCACCAACAACATCAATAACCAGCGACTTAACACCAACAGCATCACTAACGAGCGAGACATCACCAACAACATCACGAACAAGCGAGACAACGCCAACAACATCACTAACCAGCGAGACATCACCAAGAACAAGACTAACCAGGTGGGCAATGCCAGCAAAATCACTAACCAGCAAGAGAGCACCAACAACACCACTAACCAGTGACATAACACCAACAACATCACTAACCAGCGAGACAACATCAACAACATCACTAACCAGTGAGACAACATCAACAACATCACTAACCAGTGAGACAACACTGACAACATCACTACCTGCGCGTGACTGCCAACAAAATCACTAACCAGTGAGACAACAACAACATCATTAACCAGTGAGACAACACCATCAACATCACTAACCAGCAAGACAACATCAACAACATCACTAACCAGCGACACACCAACAACATCACTAACCAGCGAGACAACATCAACAACATCACGAACCAGCGAGACAACACCATTCAACATCACTAACCAGCGAGACAGCATCAACAACATCACTAACCAGCGAGACAACATCAACAACATTGCGAACCAGCGAGACAACACTAATAACATCACGAACCAGTCAAACATCACCAACAACATCACTAACCAGCGAGACATCACCAACAATGTCACTAACCAGCGAGACATCACCAACAACATCACTAACCAGCGAGACAGCAACAACAACATCACTAACCAGCAAGTCAACACCAACAACATCACTAACCACCGACACAACATCAACAACATCACTAACCTGTGAGAGATCACCAACAATTTCACTAACCAGTGAGGCAACACCAACAACATCACTAACCAGCATGGCACCACCAAGAACAAGACTAACCAGTGAGAAAACATCAACAAAATCACTAACCGGCGAGACAACACCAACAACATCACTAACCAGCGAGACAAAACCAACAACATCATAACCAGCAAGACAACACCAACAACATCACTAACCAGCGAGACAACACCAACAACATCATAACCAGCTAGACAACACCAACAACATCATAACCAGCGAGACAACTCCAACAACATCACTAATCTGTGAGTCAACATCAACAACATCACTAACCACCGACACAACACCAACAACATCATAACCAGCAAGACAACACCAACAAGAGAGCACCAACAACATCATAACCAGCAAGACAACACCAACAAGAGAGCACCAACAACATCACTAACCAGCGACACAACACCAACAACATCACTAACCAGCGAGACAACACCAACAACATCACTAACCAGCGACACAACACCAACAACATCACTAACCAGCGACACAACACCAACAACATCACTAACCAGCGACACAACACCAACAACACCAGTAACCAGCGACACAACACCAACAACATCACTAACCAGCGAGACAACACCAACAACATCACTAACCAGCGACACAACGCCAACAACATCACAAACCAGCGACACAACACGAACAACATCACTAACCAGCGTGACGTCACCAACAACATCACTAACAAGCGAGACAGCAACAACAACATCACTAACCAGCAGGTCAACACCAACAATATCACTAACCACCGACACAATATCAACAACATCACTAACCAGTGAGAAAACACCAACAACATCAGTAACCAGCGAGGCAACACCAACAACATCACTAACCAGCATGGCACCACCAAGAACAAGACTAACCAGTGAGAAAACATCAACAAAATCACTAACCGGCGAGACAACACCAACAACATCACTCACCAGCGAGACAACACCAACAACATCATAACCAGCAAGACAACACCAACAACATCACTAACCAGCGAGACAACACCAACAACATCATAACCAGCAAGACAACACCAACAACATCATAACCAGCGGGACAACTCCAACAACATCACTAATCTGTGAGTCAACATCAACAACATCACTAACCAGCGACACAACACCAACAACATCACTAACCAGCGAGACAACACCAACAACATCACTAACCAGTGAGACAACATCAACAACATCACTAACCAGTGAGACAACACTAACAACATCACTACCAGCGCATGACTGCCAACAAAATCACGAACCAGCGAGACACCAACAACATCACTAACCAGCGAAACAACAACAACATCACTGACCAGCGAGACACCAAAAACATCACAAACCAGCGAGACAACACCAACAACATCACTAACCAGCGAGACACCAAGAACATCACTAACCAGCGAGAGATCACCAACAATTTCACTAACCAGTGAGACAACATCAACAACGTCACTAACCAGCGAGACACCAACAACATCACTAACCAGCAAGACAACACCAACAACATCACTAACCAGCGAGAAAGGCCAACAACATCACTAACCAGCAAGACAACGCGAACATCATCACTGACCAGGGAAAAAACATCAACAAAATCACTAACCAGCGAGACATCACCAACAACATCACTAACCCGTGAGACAACACCAACAACATCACTAACCAGCGAGACAACACCAACACCATCACTAACCAGCGAGACATCACCAACAACATCACTAACCAGTGAGACAACACCAACAACATCACTAACCAGCGAGACAACACCAACAACATTACTAACCAGTGAGACAACACCAACAACATCATAACCAGCAAGACAACACCAACAACATCACTAACCAGTGAGACAACACCATCAACATCACTAACTAACGAGACAACTGCAACAACGTAACGCACCAGTGAAACAACACTGGCAACATCACTAACCAGCGAGACATCACCAACAACATCACTAACCAGCGAGACAATGCCAACAACGTCACTAACCAGCGAGACATCACCAACAACATCACTAACAAGCGAGGCAATATCAAGAACGTGAGTAACCAGCGAGACAACACCAACATCACTAACCAGCGAGACATCACCAACAACATCACTAACAAGCGAGGCAATATCAACATCATCACTAACCAGCGAGACAACACCAACAACATCACCAACCAGCGACACACCAACATCACTAACCAGCAAGACAACATCAACAACATCACGAACCAGTGAGACAACACCATCAACATCACTAACCAGCAAGACAACATCAACAACATCACTAACCAGCGACACACCAACAACATCACTAACCAGCGAGACAACATCAACAACATCACGAACCAGCGAGACAACACCATTCAACATCACTAACCAGCGAGACAGCATCAACAACATCACTAACCAGCGAGACAACATCAACAACATTGCGAACCAGCGAGACAACACTAATAACATCACGAACCAGTCAGACATCACCAACGACATCACTAACCAGTGAGGCAACACCAACAACATCACTAACCAGCGAGACAACATCAACAACATTGCGAACCAGCGGGACAACACTAATAACATCACAAACCAGTCAGACATCACCAACAACATCACTAACCAGCGAGACATCACCAACAATGTCACTAACCAGCGAGACATCACCAACAACATCACTAACCGGCGAGACAGCAACAACAACATCACTAACCAGCAAGTCAACACCAACAACATCACTAACCACCGACACAACATCAACAACATCACTAACCAGCGAGAGATCACCAACAATTTCACTAACCAGTGAGGCAACACCAACAACATCACTAACCAGCATGGCACCACCAAGAACAAGACTAACCAGTGAGAAAACATCAACAAAATCACTAACCGGCGAGACAACACCAACAACATCACTAACCAGCGAGACAAAACCAACAACATCATAACCAGCAAGACAACACCAACAACATCACTAACCAGCGAGACAACACCAACAGGTAGTATTGAGGAGGTGGGGAGGCTGCAGAAAGATTTAGACAGTTTAGGAGAGTGGTCCAAGAAGTGGCTGATGAAATTCAACGTGGGCAAGTGCGAGGTTGTACACTTTGGAAAAAAGAATAGAGGCATGGACTATTTTCTAAACGGTGACAAAATTCATAATGCTAAAGTGCAAAGGGACTTGGGAGTCCTAGTCCAGGATTCTCTAAAGGTAAACTTGCAGGTTGAGTCCGTAATTAAGAAAGCAAATGTAATGTTGTCATTTATCTCAAGAGGCTTGGAATACAAAAGCAGGGATGTACTTCTGAGGCTTTATAAAGCACTGGTTAGGCCCCATTTGGAGTACTGTGAGCAATTTTGGGCCCCACACCTCAGGAAGGACATACTGGCACTGGAGCGGGTCCAGCGGAGATTCACACGGATGATCCCAGGAATGGTAGGCCTGACATACGATGAACGTCTGAGGATCGTGGGATTATATTCATTGGAGTTTAGGAGGTTGAGGGGAGATCTGATAGAAACTTACAAGATAATGAACGGCTTAGATAGGATGGACGTAGGGAAGTTGTTTCCATTAACAGGGGAGACTAGGACGCGGGGGCACAGCCTTAGAATAAAAGGGAGTCACTTTAGAACAGAGATGAGGAGAAATTTCTTCAGCCAGAGAGTGGTGGGTCTGTGGAATTCATTGCCACAGAGGGCTGTGGAGGCCGAGACGTTGAGCGTCTTCAAGACAGAAATTGATAAATTCTTGATTTCTCGAGGAATTAAGGGCTATGGGGAGAGAGCGGGTAAATGGAGTTGAAATCAACCATGATTGAATGGTGGAGTGGACTCGATGGGCCGAATGGCCTTACTTCCGCTCCTATGTCTTATGGTCTTATGGTCTTATCATAACCAGCGAGACAACTCCAACAACATCACTAATCTGTGAGTCAACATCAACAACATCACTAACCACCGACACAACACCAACAACATCATAACCAGAAAGACAACACCAACAAGAGAGCACCAACAACATCACTAACCAGCGACACAACACCAACAACATCACTAACCAGCGAGACAACACCAACAACATCACTAACCAGCGACACAACACCAACAACATCACTAACCAGCGAGACAACACCAACAACATCACTAACCAGCGACACAACACCAACAACATCAGTAACCAGCGACACAACACCAACAACATCACTAACCAGCGAGACAACACCAACAACATCACTAACCAGCGACACAACACCAACAACATCACAAACCAGCGACACAACACGAACAACATCACTAACCAGCGTGACATCACCAACAACATCACTAACAAGCGAGACAGCAACAACAACATCACTAACCAGCAGGTCAACACCAACAATATCACTAACCACCGACACAATATCAACAACATCACTAACCAGTGAGAAAACACCAACAACATCAGTAACCAGCGAGGCAACACCAACAACATCACTAACCAGCGACACAACACCAACAACATCACTAACCAGCATGGCACCACCAAGAACAAGACTAACCAGGTGAGCAACGCCAGCAAAATCACTAATCAGCAAGAGAGCACCAACAACATTACTAACCAGAGACTTAACACCAACAGCATCACTAACGAGTGAGACATCACCATCAACATCACTAACCAGCGAGACAACATCAACAACATTGCGAACCAGCGAGACAACACAAATAACATCACTAACCAGTCAGACATCACCAACCACATCACTAACCAGTGAGGCAACACCAACAACATCACTAACCAGCGAGACATCACCAACAATGTCACTAACCAGCGAGACATCACCAACAATGTCACTAACCAGCGTGACATCACCAACAACATCACTAACAAGCGAGACAGCAACAACAACATCACTAACCAGCAGGTCAACACCAACAATATCACTAACCACCGACACAATATCAACAACATCACTAACCACTGAGAGATCACCAACAATTTCACTAACCAGCGAGGCAACACCAACAACATCACTAACCAGCATGGCACCACCAAGAACAAGACTAACCAGGTGGGCAACGCCAGCAAAATCACTAACCAGCAAGAGAGCACCAACAACACCACTAACCAGTGACATAACACCAACAACATCACTCACCAGTGAGACAACACCAACAACATCACAAATCAGCGAGACAACACCAACAACATCACTAACCAGCGAGACACCAAGAACATCACTAACCAGCGAGAGATCACCAACAATTTCACTAACCAGTGAGACAACTCCAACAACATCACTAATCTGTGAGTCAACATCAACAATATCACTAACCACCGACACAACACCAAGAACATCACTAACCAGCGAGAGATCACCAACAATTTCACGAACCAGCGAGGCAACACCAACAACATCACTAACCAGCATGGCACCACCAAGAACAAGACTAACCAGGTGGGCAACGCCAGCAAAATCACTAACCAGCAAGAGAGCACCAACAACACCACTAACCAGTGACATAACACCAACAACATCACTCACCAGTGAGACAACACCAACAACATCACTAACCAGCGAGACAACACCAACAACATCACTAACCAGCGAGACAACATCAACAACATCACTAACCAGTGAGACAACACTAACAACATCACTACCAGCGCATGACTGCCAACAAAATCACTAACCAGCGAGACACCAACAACATCACTAACCAGCGAAACAACAACAACATCACTGACCAGCGAGACACCAACAACAACACTAACCAGCGAGACAACATCAACAACGTCACTAACCAGCGAGACACCAACAACATCACTAACCAGCAAGACAACACCAACAACATCACTAACCAGCGAGAAAGGCCAACAACATCACTAACCAGCAAGACAACGCGAACATCATCACTGACCAGGGAAAAAACATCAACAAAATCACTAACCAGCGAGACATCACCAACAACATCACTAACCCGTGAGACAACACCAACAACATCACTAACCAGCGAGACAACACCAACAACATCATTAACCAGCGAGACATCACCAACAACATCACTAACCAGTGAGACAACACCAACAACATCACTAACCAGCGTGAAACACCAACACATCACTAACCAGCAAGACAACGCGAACAGCATCACTGACCAGCGAGACAACACAGACAACATCACGAACCAGCGAGAAAACATCAACAAAATCACTAACCAGCGAGACATCACCAACAACATCACTAACCAGCGAGACAACACCAACAACATCACTAACCAGCGAGACATCACCAACAACATCACTAACCAGTGAGACAACACCAACAACACCACTAACCAGCGAGACAACACCAATAATGTCACTAAAGGTGAGCAACGCCAACAACATCGCTAACCAGTGAGACAACACCAACAACATCATAACCAGCAAGACAACACCAACAACATCACTAACCAGCGAGACATCACCAACAACATCACTAACCAGTGAGACATCACCAAGAACAAGACTAACCAGGTGGGCAATGCCAGCAAAATCACTAACCAGTAAGGGAGCACCAACAACATCACTAACCAGCGACACAACACCAACAACATAACATACCAGCGAGACAACACCAACAACATCACTAACCAGCGAGACACCAACAACAATTTCACTAACCAGCGAGACAACACCAACAACATCACTAACCAGCGAAACAACAACAACAACATCACGAACCAGCGAGACACCAACAACAACACTAACCAGCGAGACAACATCAACAATGCCACTAACCAGCGAGACACCAACAACATCACTAACCAGCAAGACAACACCAACAACATCACTAACCAGCGAGAAAGGCCAACAACATCACTAACCAGCAAGACAACGCGAACATCATCACTGACCAGGGAAAAAACATCAACAAAATCACTAACCAGCGAGACATCACCAACAACATCACTAACCCGTGAGACAACACCAACAACATCACTAACCAGCGAGACAACACCAACAACATCATTAACCAGCGAGACAGCATCAACAACATCACTAACCAGCGAGACAACATCAACAACATTGCGAACCAGCGAGACAACACTAATAACATCACGAACCAGTCAGACATCACCAACGACATCACTAACCAGTGAGGCAACACCAACAACATCACTAACCAGCGAGACAACATCAACAACATTGCGAACCAGCGGGACAACACTAATAACATCACAAACCAGTCAGACATCACCAACAACATCACTAACCAGCGAGACATCACCAACAATGTCACTAACCAGCGAGACATCACCAACAACATCACTAACCAGCGAGACAGCAACAACAACATCACTAACCAGCAAGTCAACACCAACAACATCACTAACCACCGACACAACATCAACAACATCACTAACCAGCGAGAGATCACCAACAATTTCACTAACCAGTGAGGCAACACCAACAACATCACTAACCAGCATGGCACCACCAAGAACAAGACTAACCAGTGAGAAAACATCAACAAAATCACTAACCGGCGAGACAACACCAACAACATCACTAACCAGCGAGACAAAACCAACAACTTCATAACCAGCAAGACAACACCAACAACATCATAACCAGCTAGACAACACCAACAACATCATAACCAGCGAGACAACTCCAACAACATCACTAATCTGTGAGTCAACATCAACAACATCACTGACCACCGACACAACACCAACAACATCATAACCAGAAAGACAACACCAACAAGAGAGCACCAACAACATCACTAACCAGCGACACAACACCAACAACATCACTAACCAGCGAGACAACACCAACAACATCACTAACCAGCGACACAACACCAACAACATCACTAAACAGCGGGACAACACCAACAACATCACTAACCAGCGACACAACACCAACAACATCAGTAACCAGCGACACAACACCAACAATATCACTAACCAGCGAGACAACACCAACAACATCACTAACCAGCGACACAACACCAACAACATCACTAACCAGCGACACAACACCAACAACATCACAAACCAGCGACACAACACGAACAACATCACTAACCAGCGTGACATCACCAACAACATCACTAACAAGCGAGACAGCAACAACAACATCACTAACCAGCAGGTCAACACCAACAATATCACTAACCACCGACACAATATCAACAACATCACTAACCAGTGAGAAAACACCAACAACATCAGTAACCAGCGAGGCAACACCAACAACATCACTAACCAGCATGGCACCACCAAGAACAAGACTAACCAGGTGAGCAACGCCAGCAAAATCACTAATCAGCAAGAGAGCACCAACAACATTACTAACCAGAGACTTAACACCAACAGCATCACTAACGAGCGAGACATCACCAACAACATCACTAACCAGCGAGACAACATCAACAACATTGCGAACCAGCGAGACAACACAAATAACATCACTAACCAGTCAGACATCACCAACCACATCACTAACCAGTGAGGCAACACCAACAACATCACTAACCAGCGAGACATCACCAACAATGTCACTAACCAGCGAGACATCACCAACAATGTCACTAACCAGCGTGACATCACCAACAACATCACTAACAAGCGAGACAGCAACAACAACATCACTAACCAGCAGGTCAACACCAACAATATCACTAACCACCGACAAATATCAACAACATCACTAACCACTGAGAGATCACCAACAATTTCACTAACCAGCGAGGCAACACCAACAACATCACTAACCAGCATGGCACCACCAAGAACAAGACTAACCAGGTGGGCAACGCCAGCAAAATCACTAACCAGCAAGAGAGCACCAACAACACCACTAACCAGTGACATAACACCAACAACATCACTCACCAGTGAGACAACACCAACAACATCACAAATCAGCGAGACAACACCAACAACATCACTAACCAGCGAGACACCAAGAACATCACTAACCAGCGAGAGATCACCAACAATTTCACTAACCAGTGAGACAACTCCAACAACATCACTAATCTGTGAGTCAACATCAACAATATCACTAACCACCGACACAACACCAAGAACATCACTAACCAGCGAGAGATCACCAACAATTTCACGAACCAGCGAGGCAACACCAACAACATCACTAACCAGCATGGCACCACCAAGAACAAGACTAACCAGGTGGGCAACGCCAGCAAAATCACTAACCAGCAAGAGAGCACCAACAACACCACTAACCAGTGACATAACACCAACAACATCACTCACCAGTGAGACAACACCAACAACATCACTAACCAGCGAGACAACACCAACAACATCACTAACCAGCGAGACAACATCAACATCACTAACCAGTGAGACAACACTAACAACATCACTACCAGCGCATGACTGCCAACAAAATCACTAACCAGCGAGACACCAACAACATCACTAACCAGCGAAACAACAACAACATCACTGACCAGCGAGACACCAACAACAACACTAACCAGCGAGACAACATCAACAACGTCACTAACCAGCGAGACACCAACAACATCACTAACCAGCAAGACAACACCAACAACATCACTAACCAGCGAGAAAGGCCAACAACATCACTAACCAGCAAGACAACGCGAACATCATCACTGACCAGGGAAAAAACATCAACAAAATCACTAACCAGCGAGACATCACCAACAACATCACTAACCCGTGAGACAACACCAACAACATCACTAACCAGCGAAACAACACCAACAACATCATTAACCAGCGAGACATCACCAACAACATCACTAACCAGTGAGACAACACCAACAACATCACTAACCAGCGAGACAACACCAACAACATCACTAACCAGCGTGAAACACCAACACATCACTAACCAGCAAGACAACGCGAACAGCATCACTGACCAGCGAGACAACACAGACAACATCACGAACCAGCGAGAAAACATCAACAAAATCACTAACCAGCGAGACATCACCAACAACATCACTAACCAGCGAGACAACACCAACAACATCACTAACCAGCGAGACATCACCAACAACATCACTAACCAGTGAGACAACACCAACAACACCACTAACCAGCGAGACAACACCAATAATGTCACTAAAGGTGAGCAACGCCAACAACATCGCTAACCAGTGAGACAACACCAACAACATCATAACCAGCAAGACAACACCAACAACATCACTAACCAGCGAGACATCACCAACAACATCACTAACCAGTGAGACATCACCAAGAACAAGACTAACCAGGTGGGCAATGCCAGCAAAATCACTAACCAGTAAGGGAGCACCAACAACATCACTAACCAGCGACACAACACCAACAACATAACATACCAGCGAGACAACACCAACAACATCACTAACCAGCGAGACACCAACAACAATTTCACTAACCAGCGAGACAACACCAACAACATCACTAACCAGCGAAACAACAACAACAACATCACGAACCAGCGAGACACCAACAACAACACTAACCAGCGAGACAACATCAACAACGCCACTAACCAGCGAGACACCAACAACATCACTAACCAGCAAGACAACACCAACAACATCACTAACCAGCGAGAAAGGCCAACAATATCACTAACCAGCAAGACAACGCGAACATCATCACAGACCAGGGAAAAAACATCAACAAAATCACTAACCAGCGAGACATCACCAACAACATCACTAACACGTGAGACAACACCAACAACATCACTAACCAGCGAGACAACACCAACAACATCACTAACCAGCGAGACATCACCAACAACATCACTAACCAGTGCGACAACACCAACAACATCACTAACCAGCGAGACAACACCAACAACATCACTAACCAGCGAGACAACACCAACACATCACTAACCAGCAAGACAACACGAACAGCATCACTGACCAGTGAGACAACACCGACAACATCACTAACCAGCGAGAAAACATCAACAAAATCACTAACCAGTGAGACATCACCAACAACATCACTAACCAGCGAGACAACACCAACAACATCACTAACCAGCAAGACATCACCAACAACATCACTAACCAGTGAGACAACACCAACAACATCACTAACCAGCGAGACAACACCAATAATGTCACTAAAGGTGAGCAACGCCAACAACATCACTAACCAGCGAGACATCACCAACAACATCACTAACCAGTGAGACATCACCAAGAACAAGACTAACCAGGTGGGCAATGCCAGCAAAATCACTAACCAGTAAGGGAGCACCAACAACATCACTAACCAGCGACACAACACCAACAACATAACAAACCAGCGAGACAACACCAACAACATCACTAACCAGCGAGACACCAACAACATCACTAACCAGCGAGAGATCACCAACAATTTCACTAACCAGTGAGAAAACATCAACAACATCACTAACCAGTGAGACAACACCAACAACATCACTAACCAGCGAGACAACACCAACAATTTCACGAACCAGCGAGACATCACCTACAACATCACTAACCAGTGAGAAAACACCAACAACATCAGTAACCAGCGAGGCAACACCAACAACATCACTAACCAGCGAAACAACAACAACAACAACACTAGCCAGCGAGACAACATCAACAACGTCACTAACCAGCGAGACACCAACAACATCACTAACCAGCAAGACAACACCAACAACATCACTTACCAGCGAGAAAGGCCAACAACATCACTAACCAGCAAGACAACGCGAACATCATCACTGACCAGGGAAAAAACATCAACAAAATCACTAACCAGCGAGACATCACCAACAACATCACTAACCCGTGAGACATCACCAACAAAATCACTAACCAGCGAGACAACACCAACAACATCACTAACCAGCGAGACATCACCAACAACATCACTAACCAGTGAGACAACACCAACAACATCACTAACCAGCGAGACAACACCAACAACATCACTAACCAGCGTGAAACACCAACACATCACTAACCAGCAAGACAACGCGAACAGCATCACTGACCAGCGAGACAACACCGACAACATCACTAACCAGTGAGAAAACATCAACAAAATCACTAACAAGCGAGACATCACCAACAACATCACTAACCAGCGAGACAACACCAACAACATCACTAACCAGCGAGACATCACCAACAACATCACTAACCAGCGAGACATCACCAACAACATCACTAACCCGTGAGACAGCACCAACAACATCACTAACCAGCGAGACAACACCAACAACATCACTAACCAGCGAGACATCACCAACAACATCACTAACCAGTGCGTCAACACCAACAACATCACTAACCAGCGAGACAACACCAACAACATCACTAACCAGCGAGACAACGCGAACAGCATCACTGACCAGCGAGAAACCAACAACACGAACCAGCGAGACAACATCAATAAACGTCACTAACCAGCGAGACACCAACAACATCACTAACCAGCAAGACAACACCAACAACATCACTAACCAGCGAGAAAGGCCAACAACATCACTAACCAGCAAGACAATGCGAACATCATCACTGACCAGGGAAAAAACATCAACAAAATCACTAACCAGCGAGACATCACCAACAACATCACTAACCCGTGAGACAACACCAACAACATCACTAACCAGCGAGACAACACCAACAACATCACTAACCAGCGAGACATCACCAACAACATCGCTAACCAGTGAGACAACACCAACAACATCACTAACCAGCGAGACAACACCAACAACATCACAAACCAGCGTGAAAGACCAACACATCACTAACCAGCAAGACAACGCGAACAGCATCACTGACCAGCGAGACAACACCGACAACATCACTAACCAGTGAGAAAACATCAACAAAATCAATAACCAGCGAGATATCACCAACAACATCACTAACCAGCGAGACAACACCAACAACATCACTAACCAGCGAGACATCACCAACAACATCACTAACCAGCGAGACATCACCAACAACATCACTAACCAGCGAGACAACACCAATCATGTCACCAAAGGTGAGCAATGCCAACAACATCACTAACCAGTGAGACAACACCAACAACATCATAACCAGCAAGACAACACCAACAACATCACTAACCAGCGAGACATCACCAACAACATCACTAACCAGTGAGACATCACCAAGAACAAGACTAACCAGGTGGGCAATGCCAGCAAAATCACTAACCAGTAAGAGAGCACCAACAACATCACTAACCAGCGACACAACACCAACAACATAACAAACCAGCGAGACATCACCAACAACATCACTAACCAGCGAGACACCAACAACATCACAAACCAGCGAGAGATCACCAACAATTTCACTAACCAGTGAGACAACACCAACAACATCACTAACCAGCGAGACAACACCAACAATTTCACTAACCAGCGAGACACACCTACAACATCACTAACCGGTGAGAAAACACCAACAAAATCAGTAACGAGCGAGGCAACACCAACAACATCACTAACCAGCGAGACAACATCAACAACATCACTAACCAGCGAGACAACATCAACAACATTGCGAACCAGCGAGACAACACTAATAACATCACTAACCAGTCAGACATCACCAACCACATCACTAACCAGTGAGGCAACACCAACAACATCACTAACCAGCGGGTCATCACCAACAATGTCACTAACCAGCGTGACATCACCAACAACATCACTAACAAGCGAGACAGCAACAACAACATCACTAACCAGCAGGTCAACACCAACAATATCACTAACCCGTGAGAAAACATCAACAAAATCACTAACCAGCGAGACAACACCAACAACATCATAACCAGCAAGACAACACCAACAACATCACTAACCAGTGAGACAACACCATCAACATCACTAACTAACGAGACAACCGCAACAACGTAACTCACCAGTGAAACAACACTGGCAACATCACTAACCAGCGAGACAATGCCAACAACGTCACTAACCAGCGAGACATCACCAACAACATCACTAACAAGCGAGGCAATATCAAGAACGTCAGTAACCAGCGAGACAACACCAACATCACTAACCAGCGAGACATCACCAACAACATCACTAACAAGCGAGGCATTATCAACATCATCACTAACCAGCGAGACAACACCAACAACATCACCAACCAGCGACAAACCAACAACATGACTAACCAGCAAGACAACATCAACAACATCACGAACCAGCGAGACAACACCATCAACATCACTAACCAGCAAGCCAACATCAACAACATCACTAACCAGCGACACACCAACAACATCACTAACCAGCGAGACAACATCAACAACATCACGAACCAGCGAGACAACACCATCAACATCACTAACCAGCAAGACAACAACAACAACATCACTAACCAGCGACACACCAACAACATCACAAACCAGTGAGACAACACCAACAACATCACTAACCAGCGAGACACTAAGAACATCACTAACCAGCGAGAGATCACCAACAATTTCACTAACCAGTGAGACAACTCCAACAACATCACTAATCTGTGAGTCAACATCAACAATATCACTAACCACCGACACAACACCAAGAACATCACTAACCAGCGAGAGATCACAAACAATTTCACTAACCAGCGAGGCAACACCAACAACATCACTAACCAGCATGGCACCACCAAGAACAAGACTAACCAGGTGGGCAATGCCAGCAAAATTACTCACCAGCAAGAGAGCACCAACAACACCACTAACCAGTGACATAACACCAACAACATCACTAACCAGTGAGACAACACCAACAACATCACTCACCAGTGAGACAACACCAACAACATCACAAACCAGCGAGACAACACCAACAACATCACAAACCAGCGAGACAACACCAACAACATCACTAACCAGCAAGAGAGCACCAACAACACCACTAACCAGTGACATAACACCAACAACATCACTCACCCGTGAGACAACACCAATAACATCACAAACCAGCGAGACAACACCAACAACATCACTAACCAGCGAGACACCAAGAACATCACTAACCAGCGAGAGATCACCAACAATTTCACAAACCAGTGAGACAACTCCAACAACATCACTAATCTGTGAGTCAACACCAACAACATCACTAACCAGTGGGACAACATCAACAACATCACTAACCAGTGAGACAACACTAACAACATCACTAACCAGCGAGACAACACCAACAACATCACTAACCAGTGAGACAACATCAACAACATCACTAACCAGTGAGACAACACCATCAACATCACTCACCAGTGAGACAACACCAACAACATCACTAACCAGCGAGACAACACCAACAACATCACTAACCAGTGAGACAACACCAACAACATCACTAACCAGCGAGACAACACCAACAACATCACTAACCAGTGAGACAACATCAACAACATCACTAACCAGTGAGACAACACTAACAACATCACTACCAGCGCATGACTGCCAACAAAATCACTAACCAGCGAGACACCAACAACATCACTAACCAGCGAAACAACAACAACAACATCACTAACCAGCGAGACACCAACAACAACACTAACCAGCGAGACAACATCAACAACGTCACAAACCAGCGAGACACCAACAACATCACTAACCAGCAAGACAACACCAACAACATCACTAACCAGCGAGAAAGGCCAACAACATCACTAACCAGCAAGACAACGCGAACATCATCACTGACCAGGGAAAATACATCAACAAAATCACTAACCAGCGAGACATCACCAACAACATCACTAACCCGTGAGACAACACCAACAACATCACTAACCAGCGAGACAACACCAACAACATCACTAACCAGCGAGACATCACCAACAACATCACTAACCAGCGAGACAACACCAACACATCACTAACCAGCAAGACAACGCGAACAGCATCACTGACCAGCGAGACAACACAGACAACATCACTAACCAGCGAGAAAACATCAACAAAATCACTAACCAGTGAGACAACACCATCAACGTCACTAACTAACGAGACAACCGCAACAACGTAACTCACCAGTGAAACAACACTGGCAACATCACTAACCAGCGAGACAATGCCAACAACGTCACTAACCAGCGAGACATCACCAACAACATCACTAACAAGCGAGGCAATATCAAGAACGTCAGTAACCAGCGAGACAACACCAACATCACTAACCAGCGAGACAACACCAACAACATCACTAACCAGCGTGAAACACCAACACATCACTAACCAGCAAGACAACGCGAACAGCATCACTGACCAGCGAGACAACACCGACAACATCACGAACCAGTGAGAAAACATCAACAAAATCACTAACCAGCGAGACATCACCAACAACATCACTAACCAGCGAGACAACACCAACAACATCACTAACCAGCGAGACATCACCAACAACATCACTAACCAGCGGGACATCACCAACAACATCACTAACCCGTGAGACAGCACCAACAACATCACTAACCAGCGAGACAACACCAACAACATCACTAACCAGCGAGACATCACCAACAACATCACTAACCAGTGCGTCAACACCAACAACATCACTAACCAGCGAGACAACACCAACAACATCACTAACCAGCGAGACAACGCGAACAGCATCACTGACCAGCGAGACAACACCGACAACATCACTAACCAGCGAGAAAACATCAACAAAATCACTAACCAGCGAGACATCACCAACAACATCACTAACCAGCGAGACAACACCAACAACATCACTAACCAGCGAGACATCACCAACAACATCACTAACCAGCGAGACAACACCAATAATGTCACTAAAGGTGAGCAACACCAACAACATCACTAACCAGCGAGACATCACCAACAACATCACTAACCAGTGAGACTTAACCAAGAACAAGACTAACCAGGTGGGCAATGCCAGCAAAATCACTAACCAGTAAGGGAGCACCAACAACATCACGAACCAGCGACACAACACGAACAACATAACAAACCAGCGAGACAACACCAACAACATCACTAACCAGCGAGACACCAACAACATCACTAACCAGCGAGAGATCACCAACAATTTCACTAACCAGTCAGAAAACATCAACAACATCACTAACCAGTGAGTCAACACCAACAACATCACTAACCAGCGAGACAACACCAACAATTTCACTAACCAGCGAGACAACACCTACAACATCACTAACCAGTGAGAAAACACCAACAACATCAGTAACCAGCGAGGCAACACCAACAACATCACTAACCAGCGAAACAACAACAACAACATCACTAACCAGCGAGAAACCAACAACACTAACCAGCGAAACAACATCAATAAACGTCACTAACCACCGAGACACCAACAACATCACTAACCAGCAAGACAACACCAACAACATCACTAACCAGCGAGAAAGGCCAACAACATCACTAACCAGCAAGACAATGCGAACATCATCACTGACCAGGGAAAAAACATCAACAAAATCACTAACCAGCGAGACATCACCAACAACATCACTAACCCGTGAGACAACACCAACAACATCACTAACCAGCGAGACAACACCAACAACATCACTAACCAGCGAGACATCACCAACAACATCACTAACCAGTGAGACAACACCAACAACATCACTAACCAGCGAGACAACACCAACAACATCACTAACCAGCGTGAAACACCAACACATCACTAACCAGCAAGACAACGCGAACAGCATCACTGACCAGCGAGACAACACCGACAACATCACTAACCACTGAGAAAACATCAACAAAATCACTAATCAGCGAGACATCACCAACAACATCACTAACCAGCGAGACAACACCAACAACATCACTAACCAGCGAGACATCACCAACAACATCACTAACCAGCGAGACATCACCAACAACATCACTAACCAGCGAGACAACACCAATCATGTCACTAAAGGTTAGCAATGCCAACAA
This sequence comes from Mustelus asterias, assembly GCF_964213995.1. Taxonomy (NCBI): domain Eukaryota; kingdom Metazoa; phylum Chordata; class Chondrichthyes; order Carcharhiniformes; family Triakidae; genus Mustelus; species Mustelus asterias. The sequence goes on from NC_135821.1 coordinate 10,173,167, forward strand.
CATCACTAACCAGTGAGACAACACCAACAACATCATAACCAGCAAGACAACACCAACAACATCACTAACCAGCGAGACATCACCAACAACATCACTAACCAGTGAGACATCACCAAGAACAAGACTAACCAGGTGGGCAATGCCAGCAAAATCACTAACCAGTAAGAGAGCACCAACAACATCACTAACCAGCGACACAACACCAACAACATAACAAACCAGCGAGACAACACCAACAACATCACTAACCAGCGAGAGATCACCAACAATTTCACTAACCAGTGAGACAACACCAACAACATCACTAACCAGCGAGACAACACCAACAATTTCACTAACCAGCGAGACACACCTACAACATCACTAACCAGTGAGAAAACACCAACAAAATCAGTAACGAGCGAGGCAACACCAACAACATCACTAACCAGCGAGACAACATCAACCACATCACTAACCAGTGAGGCAACACCAACAACATCACTAACCAGCGGGTCATCACCAACAATGTCACTAACCAGCGTGACATCACCAACAACATCACTAACAAGCGAGACAGCAACAACAACATCACTAACCAGCAGGTCAACACCAACAATATCACTAACCAGTGAGAAAACATCAACAAAATCACTAACCAGCGAGACAACACCAACAACATCATAACCAGCAAGACAACACCAACAACATCACTAACCAGTGAGACAACACCATCAACATCACTAACTAACGAGACAACCGCAACAACGTAACTCACCAGTGAAACAACACTGGCAACATCACTAACCAGCGAGACAATGCCAACAACGTCACTAACCAGCGAGACATCACCAACAACATCACTAACAAGCGAGGCAATATCAAGAACGTCAGTAACCAGCGAGACAACACCAACATCACTAACCAGCGAGACATCACCAACAACATCACTAACAAGCGAGGCATTATCAACATCATCACTAACCAGCGAGACAACACCAACAACATCACCAACCAGCGACACACCAACAACATCACTAACCAGCAAGACAACATCAACAACATCACGAACCAGCGAGACAACACCATCAACATCACTAACCAGCAAGACATCAACAACATCACTAACCAGCGACACACCAACAACATCACTAACCAGCGAGACATCAACAACATCACGAACCAGCGAGACAACACCATCAACATCACTAACCAGCAAGACAACAACAACAACATCACTAACCAGCGACACACCAACAACATCACAAACCAGTGAGACAACACCAACAACATCACTAACCAGCGAGACACCAAGAACATCACTAACCAGCGAGAGATCACCAACAATTTCACTAACCAGTGAGACAACTCCAACAACATCACTAATCTGTGAGTCAACATCAACAATATCACTAACCACCGACACAACACCAAGAACATCACTAACCAGCGAGAGATCACAAACAATTTCACTAACCAGCGAGGCAACACCAACAACACCACTAACCAGCATGGCACCACCAAGAACAAGACTAACCAGGTGGGCAATGCCAGCAAAATTACTAACCAGCAAGAGAGCACCAACAACACCACTAACCAGTGACATAACACCAACAACATCACTCACCAGTGAGACAACACCAACAACATCACAAACCAGCGAGACAACACCAACAACATCACTAACCAGCGAGACACCAAGAACATCACTAACCAGCGAGAGATCACCAACAATTTCACAAACCAGTGAGACAACTCCAACAACATCACTAATCTGTGAGTCAACATCAACAATATCACTAACCACCGACACAACACCAAGAACATCACTAACCAGCGAGAGATCACCAACAATTTCACTAACCAGCGAGGCAACACCAACAACATCACTAACCAGCATGGCACCACCAAGAACAAGACGCACCAAGTGGGCAACGCCAGCAAAATCACTAACCAGCAAGAGAGCACCAACAACACCACCAACCAGTGACATAACACCAACAACATCACTCACCAGTGAGACAACACCAACAACATCACTAACCAGCGAGACAACACCAACAACATCACGAACCAGTGAGACAACATCAACAACATCACTAACCAGTGAGACAACACTAACAACATCACTACCAGCGCATGACTGCCAACAAAATCACTAACCAGCGAGACACCAACAACATCACTAACCAGCGAAACAACAACAACAACATCACTAACCAGCGAGACACCAACAACAACACTAACCAGCGAGACAACATCAACAACGTCACTAACCAGCGAGACACCAACAACATCACTAACCAGCAAGACAACACCAACAACATCACTAACCAGCGAGAAAGGCCAACAACATCACTAACCAGCAAGACAACGCGAACATCATCACTGACCAGGGAAAATACATCAACAAAATCACTAACCAGCGAGACATCACCAACAACATCACTAACCCGTGAGACAACACCAACAACATCACTAACCAGCGAGACATCACCAACAACATCACTAACCAGTGAGACAACACCAACAACATCACTAACCAGCGAGACAACACCAACACATCACTAACCAGCAAGACAACGCGAACAGCATCACTGACCAGCGAGACAACACAGACAACATCACTAACCAGCGAGAAAACATCAACAAAATCACTAACCAGTGAGACAACACCATCAACGTCACTAACTAACGAGACAACCGCAACAACGTAACTCACCAGTGAAACAACACTGGCAACATCACTAACCAGCGAGACAATGCCAACAACGTCACTAACCAGCGAGACATCACCAACAACATCACTAACAAGCGAGGCAATATCAAGAACGTCAGTAACCAGCGAGACAACACCAACATCACTAACCAGCGAGACATCACCAACAACATCACTAACAAGTGAGGCAATATCAACATCATCACTAACCAGCGAGACAACACCAACAACATCACCAACCAGCGACACACCAACAACATCACTAACCAGCAAGACAACATCAACAACATCACTAACCAGCGACACACCAACAACATCACTAACCAGCGAGACAACATCAACAACATTGCGAACCAGCGAGACAACTCTAATAACATCACTAACCAGTCAGACATCACCAACAACATCACAAACCAGTGAGACAACACCAACAACATCACTAACCAGCGAGACACCAAGAACATCACTAACCAGCGAGAGATCACCAACAATTTCACTAACCAGTGAGACAACTCCAACAACATCACTAATCTGTGAGACAACATCAACAATATCACTAACCACCGACACAACACCAAGAACATCACTAACCAGCGAGAGATCACAAACAATTTCACTAACCGGCGAGGCAACACCAACAACATCACTAACCAGCATGGCACCACCAAGAACAAGACTAACCAGGTGGGCAACGCCAGCAAAATCACTAACCAGCAAGAGAGCACCAACAACACCACTAACCAGTGACATAACACCAACAACATCACTCACCAGTGAGACAACACCAACAACATCACAAACCAGCGAGACAACACCAACAACATCACTAACCAGCGAGACACCAAGAACATCACTAACCAGCGAGAGATCACCAACAATTTCACAAACCAGTGAGACAACTCCAACAACATCACTAATCTGTGAGTCAACATCAACAATATCACTAACCACCGACACAACACCAAGAACATCACTAACCAGCGAGAGATCACCAACAATTTCACTAACCAGCGAGGCAACACCAACAACATCACTAACCAGCATGGCACCACCAAGAACAAGACGCACCAAGTGGGCAACGCCAGCAAAATCACTAACCAGCAAGAGAGCACCAACAACACCACCAACCAGTGACATAACACCAACAACATCACTCACCAGTGAGACAACACCAACAACATCACTAACCAGCGAGACAACACCAACAACATCACGAACCAGTGAGACAACATCAACAACATCACTAACCAGTGAGACAACACTAACAACATCACTACCAGCGCATGACTGCCAACAAAATCACTAACCAGCGAGACACCAACAACATCACTAACCAGCGAAACAACAACAACAACATCACTAACCAGCGAGACACCAACAACAACACTAACCAGCGAGACAACATCAACAACGTCACTAACCAGCGAGACACCAACAACATCACTAACCAGCAAGACAACACCAACAACATCACTAACCAGCGAGAAAGGCCAACAACATCACTAACCAGCAAGACAACGCGAACATCATCACTGACCAGGGAAAATACATCAACAAAATCACTAACCAGCGAGACATCACCAACAACATCACTAACCCGTGAGACAACACCAACAACATCACTAACCAGCGAGACATCACCAACAACATCACTAACCAGTGAGACAACACCAACAACATCACTAACCAGCGAGACAACACCAACACATCACTAACCAGCAAGACAACGCGAACAGCATCACTGACCAGCGAGACAACACAGACAACATCACTAACCAGCGAGAAAACATCAACAAAATCACTAACCAGTGAGACAACACCATCAACGTCACTAACTAACGAGACAACCGCAACAACGTAACTCACCAGTGAAACAACACTGGCAACATCACTAACCAGCGAGACAATGCCAACAACGTCACTAACCAGCGAGACATCACCAACAACATCACTAACAAGCGAGGCAATATCAAGAACGTCAGTAACCAGCGAGACAACACCAACATCACTAACCAGCGAGACATCACCAACAACATCACTAACAAGTGAGGCAATATCAACATCATCACTAACCAGCGAGACAACACCAACAACATCACCAACCAGCGACACACCAACAACATCACTAACCAGCAAGACAACATCAACAACATCACGAACCAGCGAGACAACACCATCAACATCACTAACCAACAAGACAACATCAACAACATCACTAACCAGCGACACACCAACAACATCACTAACCAGCGAGACAACATCAACAACATTGCGAACCAGCGAGACAACTCTAATAACATCACTAACCAGTCAGACATCACCAACAACATCACAAACCAGTGAGACAACACCAACAACATCACTAACCAGCGAGACACCAAGAACATCACTAACCAGCGAGAGATCACCAACAATTTCACTAACCAGTGAGACAACTCCAACAACATCACTAATCTGTGAGACAACATCAACAATATCACTAACCACCGACACAACACCAAGAACATCACTAACCAGCGAGAGATCACAAACAATTTCACTAACCGGCGAGGCAACACCAACAACATCACTAACCAGCATGGCACCACCAAGAACAAGACTAACCAGGTGGGCAACGCCAGCAAAATCACTAACCAGCAAGAGAGCACCAACAACACCACTAACCAGTGACATAACACCAACAACATCACTAACCAGTGAGACAACACCAACAACATCACAAACCAGCGAGACAACACCAACAACATCACTAACCAGCGAGACACCAAGAACATCACTAACCAGCGAGAGATCACCAACAATTTCACAAACCAGTGAGACAACTCCAACAACATCACTAATCTGTGAGTCAACATCAACAATATCATTAACCACCGACACAACACCAAGAACATCACATACCAGCGAGAGATCACCAACAATTTCACTAACCAGCGAGGCAACACCAACAACATCACTAACCAGCATGGCACCACCAAGCACAAGACTAACCAGGTGGGCAACGCCAGCAAAATCACTAACCAGCAAGAGAGCACCAACAACACCACTAACCAGTGACATAACACCAACAACATCACTCACCAGTGAGACAACACCAACAACATCACAAACCAGCGAGACAACACCAACAACATCACTAACCAGTGAGACAACATCAACAACATCACTAACCAGTGAGACAACATCAACAACATCACTAACCAGTGAGACAACACGAACAACATCACTACCAGCGCATGACTGCCAACAAAATCACTAACCAGCGAGACACCAACAACATCACGAACCAGTGAAACAACAACAACAGCAACATCACTAACCAGCGAGACACCAACAACAACACTAACCAGCGAGACAACATCAACAACGTCACTAACCAGCGAGACACCAACAACATCACTAACCAGCAAGACAACACCAACAACATCACTAACCAGCGAGACATCACCAACAACATCACTAACCAGTGAGACAACACCAACAACATCACTAACCAGCGAGACAACACCAACAACATCACTAACCAGCGTGAAACACCAACACATCACTAACCAGCAAGACAACGCGAACAGCATCACTGACCAGCGAGACAACACCGACAACATCACTAACCAGTGAGAAAACATCAACAAAATCACTAACCAGCGAGACATCACCAACAACATCACTAACCAGCGAGACAACACCAACAACATCACTAACCAGCGAGTCATCACCAACAACATCACTAACCAGTGAGACAACACCAACAACATCACTAACCAGCGAGACAACACCAATAATGTCACTAAAGGTGAGCAATGCCAACAACATCACTAACCAGTGAGCCAACACCAACAACATCATAACCAGCAAGACAACACCAACAACATCACTAACCAGCGAGAGAACACCAACAATTTCACTAACCAGTGAGACAACACCAACAACATCACTAACCAGCGAGACAACACCAACAATTTCACTAACCAGCGAGACACACCTACAACATCACCCACCAGTGAGAAAACACCAACAACATCAGTAACCAGCGAGGCAACACCAACAACATCACTAACCAGCGAGACAACATCAACAACATCACTAACCAGCGAGACAACATCAACAACATTGCGAACCAGCGAGACAACACTAATAACATCACTAACCAGTCAGACATCACCAACCACATCACTAACCAGTGAGGCAACACCATCAACATCACTAACCAGCGAGACATCACCAACAATGTCACTAACCAGCGTGACACCACCAACAACATCACTACCTAGCGAGACAGCAACAACAACATCACTAACCAGCAGGTCAACACCAACAATATCACTAACCACCGACACAATATCAACAACATCACTAACCAGCAACCCACCCCACCAACAACATCACTAACCAGTGAGAAAACATCAACAAAATCACTAACCAGCGAGACAACACCAACAACATCATAACCAGCAAGACAACACCAACAACATCACTAACCAGTGAGACAACACCATCAACATCACTAACTAACGAGACAACCGCAACAACGTAACTCACCAGTGAAACAACACTGGCAAAATCACTAACCAGCGAGACAATGCCAACAACGTCACTAACCAGCGAGACATCACCAACAACATCACTAACAAGCGAGGCAATATCAAGAACGTCAGTAACCAGCGAGACAACACCAACATCACTAACCAGCGAGACATCACCAACAACATCACTAACAAGCGAGGCAATATCAACATCATCACTAACCAGCGAGACAACACCAACAACATCACCAACCAGCGACACACCAACAACATCACTAACCAGCAAGACAACATCAACAACATCACGAACCAGCGAGACAACACCATCAACATCACTAACCAGCAAGACATCAACAACATCACGAACCAGCGACACACCAACAACATCACTAACCAGCAAGACAACGCGAACATCATCACTGACCAGGGAAAATACATCAACAAAATCACTAACCAGCGAGACATCACCAACAACATCACTAACCCGTGAGACAACACCAACAACATCACTAACCAGCGAGACATCACCAACAACATCACTAACCAGTGAGACAACACCAACAACATCACTAACCAGCGAGACAACACCAACACATCACTAACCAGCAAGACAACGCGAACAGCATCACTGACCAGCGAGACAACACAGACAACATCACTAACCAGCGAGAAAACATCAACAAAATCACTAACCAGTGAGACAACACCATCAACGTCACTAACTAACGAGACAACCGCAACAACGTAACTCACCAGTGAAACAACACTGGCAACATCACTAACCAGCGAGACAATGCCAACAACGTCACTAACCAGCGAGACATCACCAACAACATCACTAACAAGCGAGGCAATATCAAGAACGTCAGTAACCAGCGAGACAACACCAACATCACTAACCAGCGAGACATCACCAACAACATCACTAACAAGTGAGGCAATATCAACATCATCACTAACCAGCGAGACAACACCAACAACATCACCAACCAGCGACACACCAACAACATCACTAACCAGCAAGACAACATCAACAACATCACTAACCAGCGACACACCAACAACATCACTAACCAGCGAGACAACATCAACAACATTGCGAACCAGCGAGACAACTCTAATAACATCACTAACCAGTCAGACATCACCAACAACATCACAAACCAGTGAGACAACACCAACAACATCACTAACCAGCGAGACACCAAGAACATCACTAACCAGCGAGAGATCACCAACAATTTCACTAACCAGTGAGACAACTCCAACAACATCACTAATCTGTGAGACAACATCAACAATATCACTAACCACCGACACAACACCAAGAACATCACTAACCAGCGAGAGATCACAAACAATTTCACTAACCGGCGAGGCAACACCAACAACATCACTAACCAGCATGGCACCACCAAGAACAAGACTAACCAGGTGGGCAACGCCAGCAAAATCACTAACCAGCAAGAGAGCACCAACAACACCACTAACCAGTGACATAACACCAACAACATCACTCACCAGTGAGACAACACCAACAACATCACAAACCAGCGAGACAACACCAACAACATCACTAACCAGCGAGACACCAAGAACATCACTAACCAGCGAGAGATCACCAACAATTTCACAAACCAGTGAGACAACTCCAACAACATCACTAATCTGTGAGTCAACATCAACAATATCACTAACCACCGACACAACACCAAGAACATCACTAACCAGCGAGAGATCACCAACAATTTCACTAACCAGCGAGGCAACACCAACAACATCACTAACCAGCATGGCACCACCAAGAACAAGACGCACCAAGTGGGCAACGCCAGCAAAATCACTAACCAGCAAGAGAGCACCAACAACACCACCAACCAGTGACATAACACCAACAACATCACTCACCAGTGAGACAACACCAACAACATCACTAACCAGCGAGACAACACCAACAACATCACGAACCAGTGAGACAACATCAACAACATCACTAACCAGTGAGACAACACTAACAACATCACTACCAGCGCATGACTGCCAACAAAATCACTAACCAGCGAGACACCAACAACATCACTAACCAGCGAAACAACAACAACAACATCACTAACCAGCGAGACACCAACAACAACACTAACCAGCGAGACAACATCAACAACGTCACTAACCAGCGAGACACCAACAACATCACTAACCAGCAAGACAACACCAACAACATCACTAACCAGCGAGAAAGGCCAACAACATCACTAACCAGCAAGACAACGCGAACATCATCACTGACCAGGGAAAATACATCAACAAAATCACTAACCAGCGAGACATCACCAACAACATCACTAACCCGTGAGACAACACCAACAACATCACTAACCAGCGAGACATCACCAACAACATCACTAACCAGTGAGACAACACCAACAACATCACTAACCAGCGAGACAACACCAACACATCACTAACCAGCAAGACAACGCGAACAGCATCACTGACCAGCGAGACAACACAGACAACATCACTAACCAGCGAGAAAACATCAACAAAATCACTAACCAGTGAGACAACACCATCAACGTCACTAACTAACGAGACAACCGCAACAACGTAACTCACCAGTGAAACAACACTGGCAACATCACTAACCAGCGAGACAATGCCAACAACGTCACTAACCAGCGAGACATCACCAACAACATCACTAACAAGCGAGGCAATATCAAGAACGTCAGTAACCAGCGAGACAACACCAACATCACTAACCAGCGAGACATCACCAACAACATCACTAACAAGTGAGGCAATATCAACATCATCACTAACCAGCGAGACAACACCAACAACATCACCAACCAGCGACACACCAACAACATCACTAACCAGCAAGACAACATCAACAACATCACGAACCAGCGAGACAACACCATCAACATCACTAACCAACAAGACAACATCAACAACATCACTAACCAGCGACACACCAACAACATCACTAACCAGCGAGACAACATCAACAACATTGCGAACCAGCGAGACAACTCTAATAACATCACTAACCAGTCAGACATCACCAACAACATCACAAACCAGTGAGACAACACCAACAACATCACTAACCAGCGAGACACCAAGAACATCACTAACCAGCGAGAGATCACCAACAATTTCACTAACCAGTGAGACAACTCCAACAACATCACTAATCTGTGAGACAACATCAACAATATCACTAACCACCGACACAACACCAAGAACATCACTAACCAGCGAGAGATCACAAACAATTTCACTAACCGGCGAGGCAACACCAACAACATCACTAACCAGCATGGCACCACCAAGAACAAGACTAACCAGGTGGGCAACGCCAGCAAAATCACTAACCAGCAAGAGAGCACCAACAACACCACTAACCAGTGACATAACACCAACAACATCACTAACCAGTGAGACAACACCAACAACATCACAAACCAGCGAGACAACACCAACAACATCACTAACCAGCGAGACACCAAGAACATCACTAACCAGCGAGAGATCACCAACAATTTCACAAACCAGTGAGACAACTCCAACAACATCACTAATCTGTGAGTCAACATCAACAATATCATTAACCACCGACACAACACCAAGAACATCACATACCAGCGAGAGATCACCAACAATTTCACTAACCAGCGAGGCAACACCAACAACATCACTAACCAGCATGGCACCACCAAGCACAAGACTAACCAGGTGGGCAACGCCAGCAAAATCACTAACCAGCAAGAGAGCACCAACAACACCACTAACCAGTGACATAACACCAACAACATCACTCACCAGTGAGACAACACCAACAACATCACAAACCAGCGAGACAACACCAACAACATCACTAACCAGTGAGACAACATCAACAACATCACTAACCAGTGAGACAACATCAACAACATCACTAACCAGTGAGACAACACGAACAACATCACTACCAGCGCATGACTGCCAACAAAATCACTAACCAGCGAGACACCAACAACATCACGAACCAGTGAAACAACAACAACAGCAACATCACTAACCAGCGAGACACCAACAACAACACTAACCAGCGAGACAACATCAACAACGTCACTAACCAGCGAGACACCAACAACATCACTAACCAGCAAGACAACACCAACAACATCACTAACCAGCGAGACATCACCAACAACATCACTAACCAGTGAGACAACACCAACAACATCACTAACCAGCGAGACAACACCAACAACATCACTAACCAGCGTGAAACACCAACACATCACTAACCAGCAAGACAACGCGAACAGCATCACTGACCAGCGAGACAACACCGACAACATCACTAACCAGTGAGAAAACATCAACAAAATCACTAACCAGCGAGACATCACCAACAACATCACTAACCAGCGAGACAACACCAACAACATCACTAACCAGCGAGTCATCACCAACAACATCACTAACCAGTGAGACAACACCAACAACATCACTAACCAGCGAGACAACACCAATAATGTCACTAAAGGTGAGCAATGCCAACAACATCACTAACCAGTGAGCCAACACCAACAACATCATAACCAGCAAGACAACACCAACAACATCACTAACCAGCGAGAGAACACCAACAATTTCACTAACCAGTGAGACAACACCAACAACATCACTAACCAGCGAGACAACACCAACAATTTCACTAACCAGCGAGACACACCTACAACATCACCCACCAGTGAGAAAACACCAACAACATCAGTAACCAGCGAGGCAACACCAACAACATCACTAACCAGCGAGACAACATCAACAACATCACTAACCAGCGAGACAACATCAACAACATTGCGAACCAGCGAGACAACACTAATAACATCACTAACCAGTCAGACATCACCAACCACATCACTAACCAGTGAGGCAACACCATCAACATCACTAACCAGCGAGACATCACCAACAATGTCACTAACCAGCGTGACACCACCAACAACATCACTACCTAGCGAGACAGCAACAACAACATCACTAACCAGCAGGTCAACACCAACAATATCACTAACCACCGACACAATATCAACAACATCACTAACCAGCAACCCACCCCACCAACAACATCACTAACCAGTGAGAAAACATCAACAAAATCACTAACCAGCGAGACAACACCAACAACATCATAACCAGCAAGACAACACCAACAACATCACTAACCAGTGAGACAACACCATCAACATCACTAACTAACGAGACAACCGCAACAACGTAACTCACCAGTGAAACAACACTGGCAAAATCACTAACCAGCGAGACAATGCCAACAACGTCACTAACCAGCGAGACATCACCAACAACATCACTAACAAGCGAGGCAATATCAAGAACGTCAGTAACCAGCGAGACAACACCAACATCACTAACCAGCGAGACATCACCAACAACATCACTAACAAGCGAGGCAATATCAACATCATCACTAACCAGCGAGACAACACCAACAACATCACCAACCAGCGACACACCAACAACATCACTAACCAGCAAGACAACATCAACAACATCACGAACCAGCGAGACAACACCATTCAACATCACTAACCAGCGAGACAGCATCAACAACATCACTAACCAGCGAGACGACACCAACAACATTGCGAACCAGCGAGACAACACTAATAACATCACTAACCAGTCAGACATAACCAATGACATCACTAACCAGTGAGGCAACACCAACAACATCACTAACCAGCGAGACAACATCAACAACATTGCGAACCAGCGAGACAACTCTAATAACATCACTAACCAGTCAGACATCACCAACAACATCACTAACCAGTGAGGCAACATCAACAACATCACGAACCAGCGAGACAACACCATTCAACATCACTAACCAGCGAGACAGCATCAACAACATCACTAACCAGCGAGACAACACCAACAACATTGCGAACCAGCGAGACAACACTAATAACATCACTAACCAGTCAGACATAACCAATGACATCACTAACCAGTGAGGCAACACCAACAACATCACTAACCAGCGAGACAACATCAACAACATCACGAACCAGCGAGACAACACCATCAACATCACTAACCAACAAGACAACATCAACAACATCACTAACCAGCGACACACCAACAACATCACTAACCAGCGAGACAACATCAACAACATTGCGAACCAGCGAGACAACTCTAATAACATCACTAACCAGTCAGACATCACCAACAACATCACTAACCAGTGAGGCAACATCAACAACATCACGAACCAGCGAGACAACACCATTCAACATCACTAACCAGCGAGACAGCATCAACAACATCACTAACCAGCGAGACAACACCAACAACATTGCGAACCAGCGAGACAACACTAATAACATCACTAACCAGTCAGACATCACCAACAACATCACTAACCAGTGAGGCAACACCAACAACATCACTAACCAGTGAGACATCACCAACAATGTCACTAACCAGTGAGACATCACCAACAACATCACTAACCAGCGAGACAGCAACAACAACATCACTAACCAGCAAGTCAGCACCAACAACATCACTAACCAGTGAGAAAACATCAACAAAATCACTAACCGGTGAGACACCACCAACAACATCACTAACCAGCGAGACAACACCAACAACATCATAACCAGCCAGACAGCACCAACAACATCATAACCAGCGAGACAACTCCAACAACATCACTAATCTGTGAGTCAACATCAACAACATCACTAACCACCGACACAACACCAACAACATCATAACCAGCAAGACAACACCAACAAGAGAGCACCAACAACATCACGAACCAGCGACACAACACCAACAACATCACTAACCAGCGAGACAACACCAACAACATCACTAACCAGCGACACAACACCAACAACATCACTAACCAGCGAGACAACACCAACAACATCACTAACCAGCGACACAACACCAACAACATCATAACGAGCTAGACAACACCAACAACATCACTAACCAGCGAGACAACACCAACAACATCACTAACCAGTGAGAAACCATCAACCACATCACTAACCAGCGAGACAACACCAACAACATCATAACCAGCGAGACAACACCAACATCACTAACCGGCGAGACAACACCAACAACATCATAACCAGTGAGACAACACCAACAACATCATAACCAGCAAGACAACACCAACAACATCACTAACCAGCGAGGCATCACCAACACCATCACTAACCAGTGAGACATCACCAAGAACAAGACTAACCAGGTGGGCAATGCCAGCAAAATCACTAACCAGCAAGAGAGCACCAACAACATCACTAACCAGCGACACAAAACCAAAAACATCACAAACCAGCGAGACAACACCAACAACATCACTAACCAGCGAGACACCAACAACATCACTAACCAGCGAGAGATCACCAACAATTTCACTCACCAGCGAGACAACTCCAACAACATCACTAATCTGTGAGTCAACATCAACAACATCACTAACCACCGGCATAACACCAAGAACATCACTAACCAGCGAGAGATCACCAACAACATCACTAACCAGTGAGAAAACATCAACCACATCAGTAACCAGCGAGGCAACACCAACAACATCACTAACCAGCATGGCACCACCAAGAACAAGACTAACCAGGTGGGCAACGCCAGCAAAATCACTAACCAGCAAGAGAGCACCAACAACATCACTAACCAGCAACATAACACCAACAGCATCACTAATGAGCGAGACATCACCAACAACATCAGTAACAAGCGAGGCAACGCCAACAACATCACTAACCAGTGAGACATCACCGACAACATCACTAACTAGTGAGAGGACAACAACAACATCATTAACCAGCGAAACAAGACCAACAACATCATTAACCAGTGAGACAAGACCAACAACATCACTAACCAGCGAGACAACACCAACAACATCACTAACCAGTCAGACATCACCAACAACATCACTAACCAGTGAGGCAACACCAACAATGTCACTAACCAGCGAGACATCACCAACAATGTCACTAACTAGCGAGACGTCACCAACAACATCACAAACAAGCGAGACAGCAACAACAAAATCAGTAACCAGCAAGTCAACACCAACAATATCACTAACCACCGACACAACATCAACGACATCACTAACCAGCGACCCACAACCAACAACATCACTAACCAGTGAGAAAACATCAACAAAATCACTAACCGGCGAGACAACACCAACAACTTCACTAACCAGCGAGACAAAACCAACAACATCACAACCAGCAAGAGAACACCAACAACATCACTAACCAGTGAGACAACACCAACAACATCACTAACTAGCGAGACAACACCAACAACTTCACTAACCAGCGAGACAACACCAACAACATCATAACGAGCTAGACAACACCAACAACATCACTAACCAGCGAGACAACACCAACAACATCACGAACCAGTGAGAAAACATCAACAAAATCACTAACCAGCGAGACAGCAACAACAAAATCACTAACCAGCGAGACAACACCAACAACATCACTAACCAGCGAGACAACACCAACAACATCACTAACCAGTGAGAAAACATCAACAAAATCACTAACCAGCGAGACAGCAACAACAAAATCACTAACCAGCGAGACAACACCAAAAACATCACAAACCAGCGAGACAACACCAACAACATCACTAAACAGCGAGACACCAAGAACATCACTAACCAGTAAGAGATCACCAACAATTTCACTAACCGGTGAGACAACTCCAACAACATCACTAATCTGTGAGTCAACATCAACAATATCACTAAACACCGACACAACACCAAGAACATCACTAACCAGCGAGAGATCACCAACAATTTCACTAACCAGCGAGGCAACACCAACAACTTCACTAACCAGCATGGCACCACCAAGAACAAGACTAACCAGGTGGGCAACGCGAGCAAAATCACTAACCAGCAAGAGAGCACCAACAACACCACTAACCAGTGACATAACACCAACAACATCACTAACCAGTGAGACAACATCAACAACATCACTAACCAGTGAGACAACACTGACAACATCACTACCAGCGCGTGACTGCCAACAAAATCACTAACCAGCGAGACACCAACAACATCACTAACCAGCGAAACAACAACAACATCACTAACCAGCGAGACACCAACAACAACACTAACCAGCGAGACAACATCACTAACCAGCGAGACAACATCAACAACGTCACTAACCAGCGAGACACCAACAACATCACTAACCAGCAAGACAACACCAACAACATCACTAACCAGCGAGAAAGGCCAACAACATCACTAACCAGCAAGACAACGCGAACATCAACACTGACCAGCGAAAGAACATCAACAAAATCACTAACCAGTGAGACATCACCAACAACATCACTAACCAGTGAGACAACACCAACATCACCACTAACCAGCGAGACAACACCAACAACATCACTAACCAGTGAGACATCACCAACAACATCAGTAACCAGCGAGACAACATCAACAACATTGCGAACCAGCGAGACAACTCTAATAACATCACTAACCAGTCAGATATCACCAACAACATCACTAACCAGTGAGGCAACACCAACAACATCACTAACCAGCGAGACATCACCAACACCATCACTAACCAGTGAGACATCACCAAGAACAAGACTAACCAGGTGGGCAATGCCAGCAAAATCACTAACCAGCAAGAGAGCACCAACAACATCACTAACCAGCGACACAAAACCAAAAACATCACAAACCAGCGAGACAACACCAACAACATCACTAAACAGCGAGACACCAAGAACATCACTAACCAGCAAGAGATCACCAACAATTTCACTAACCGGTGAGACAACTCCAACAACATCACTAATCTGTGAGTCAACATCAACAATATCACTAAACACCGACACAACACCAAGAACATCACTAACCAGCGAGAGATCACCAACAATTTCACTAACCAGCGAGGCAACACCAACAACTTCACTAACCAGCATGGCACCACCAAGAACAAGACTAACCAGGTGGGCAACGCCAGCAAAATCACTAACCAGCAAGAGAGCACCAACAACACCACTAACCAGTGACATAACACCAACAACATCACTAACCAGTGAGACAACATCAACAACATCACTAACCAGTGAGACAACACTGACAACATCACTACCAGCGCGTGACTGCCAACAAAATCACTAACCAGCGAGACACCAACAACATCAGTAACCAGCGAAACAACAACAACATTACTAACCAGCGAGACATCAACAACGTCACTAACCAGCGAGACACCAACAACATCACTAACCAGCAAGACAACACCAACAACATCACTAACCAGCGAGAAAGGCCAACAACATCACTAACCAGCAAGACAACGCGAACATCAACACTGACCAGCGAAAGAACATCAACAAAATCACTAACCAGTGAGACATCACCAACAACATCACTAACCAGTGAGAGAACACCAACATCACCACTAACCAGCAAGACAACACCAACAACATCACTAACCAGTGAGACATCACCAACAACATCACTAACCAGCGAGACAACATCAACAACATTGCGAACCAGCGAGACAACTCTAATAATATCACTAACCAGTCAGATATCACCAACAACATCACTAACCACCGACACAACATCAACAAAATCACTAACCAGCGAGTCACCACCAACAACATCACTAACCAGCGAGACAAAACCAAGAACATCATAACCAGCAAGACAACACCAACAACATCACTAACCAGCGAGACAACACCAACAACATCATAACCAGCTAGACAACACCAACAACATCATAACCAGCGAGACAACTCCAACAACATCACTAATCTGTGAGTCAACATCAACAACATCACTAACCACCGACACAACACCAACAACAGCACTAACCAGCGAGAGATCACCAACAACATCACTAACCAGTGAGAAAACATCAACCACATCACTAACCAGCGAGACAACACCAACAACATCATAACCAGCGAGACAACACCAACAACATCATAACCAGTGAGACAACGCCAACAACGTCATAACCAGCGAGACAACACCAACAACATCACTAACCAGTGAGACATCACCAACAACATCACTAACCAGTGAGACATCACCAAGAACAAGACTAACCAGGTGGGCAACGCCAGCAAAATCACTAACCAGCAAAAGAGCACCAACAACATCACTAACCAGCGACACAAAACCAAAAACATCACAAACCAGCGAGACAACACCAACAACATCACTAACCAGCGAGACACCAACAACATCACTAACCAGCGAGAGATCACCAACAATTTCACCAACCATCGAGACAACTCCAACAACATCACTAATCTGTGAGTCAACATCAACAACATCACTAACCACCGACACAACACCAAGAACATCACTAACCAGCGAGAGATCACCAACAACATCACGAACCAGTGAAGAAAACATCAACCACATCAGTAACCAGCGAGGCAACACCAACAACATCACTCACCAGCATGGCACCACCAAGAACGAGACTAACCAGGTGGGCAACGCCAGCAAAATCACTAACCAGCAAGAGAGCACCAACAACATCACTAACCAGCGACATAACACCAACAGCATCACTAATGAGCGAGACATCACCAACAACATCACTAACAAGCGAGACAACGCCAACAACATCACTAACCAGTGAGACATCACCGACAACATCACTAACTAGTGAGAGGACAACAACAACATCATTAACCAGCGAAACAAGACCATCAACATCATTAACCAGTGAGACAAGACCAACAACATCACTAACCAGCGAGACAACACCAACAACATCACTAACCAGTCAGACATCACCAACAACATCACTAACCAGTGAGGCAACACCAACAATGTCACTAAACAGCGAGACATCACCAACAATGTCACTAACCAGCGAGACGTCACCAACAACATCACTAACCAGCGAGACAGCAACAACAAAATCACTAACCAGCAAGTCAACACCAACAATATCACTAACCACCGACACAACATCAACAACATCACTAACCAGCGACCCACCACCAACAACATCACTAATCTGTGAGTCAACATCAACAACATCACTAACCACCGACACAACACCAAGAACATCACTAACCAGCGAGAGATCACCAACAACATCACTAACCAGTGAGAAAACATCAACCACATCAGTAACCAGCGAGGCAACACCAACAACATCACTCACCAGCATGGCACCACCAAGAACGAGACTAACCAGGTGGGCAACGCCAGCAAAATCACTAACCAGCAAGAGAGCACCAACAACATCACTAACCAGCGACATAACACCAACAGCATCACTAATGAGCGAGACATCACCAACAACATCACTAACAAGCGAGACAACGCCAACAACATCACTCACCAGTGAGACATCACCGACAACATCACTAACTAGTGAGAGGACAACAACAACATCATTAACCAGCGAAACAAGACCAACAACATCATTAACCAGTGAGACAAGACCAACAACATCACTAACCAGCGAGACAACACCAACAACATCACTAACCAGTCAGACATCACCAACAACATCACTAACCAGTGAGGCAACACCAACAATGTCACTAACCAGCGAGACATCACCAACAATGTCACTAACCAGCGAGACGTCACCAACAACATCACTAACCAGTGAGACAGCAACAACAAAATCACTAACCAGCAAGTCAACACCAACAATATCACTAACCACCGACACAACATCAACAACATCACTAACCAGCGACCCACCACCAAGAACATCACTAACCAGTGAGAAAACATCAACAAAATCACTAACCGGCGAGACAACACCAACAACATCACTAACCAGCGAGACAAAACCAACAACATCATAACCAGCAAGACAACACCAACAACATCACTAACCAGTGAGACAACACCAACAACATCACTAACTGGCGAGACAACACCAACAACTTCACTAACCAGCGAGACAACACCAACAACATCATAACCAGCTAGACAACACCAACAACATCACTAACCAGCGAGACAACACCAACAACATCACGAACCAGTGAGAAAACATCAACAAAATCACTAACCAGCGAGACAGCAACAACAAAATCACTAACCAGCGAGACAACACCAACAACATCACTAACCAGCGAGACAACACCAACAACATCACTAACCAGTGAGAAAACATCAACAAAATCACTAACCAGCGAGACAGCAACAACAAAATCACTAACCAGCGAGACAACGCCAACAACATCACTAACCAGCGAGACAACACCAACAACATCACTAACCAGCGAGACAACACCAACAAAATCATAACCAGCAAGACAACACCAACAAGAGAGCAACAACAACATCACTAACCAGCGACACAACACCAAAAACATCACAAACCAGCGAGACCACACCAACAACATCACTAAACAGCGAGACACCAAGAACATCACTAACCAGCAAGAGATCACCAACAATTTCACTAACCGGTGAGACAACTCCAACAACATCACTAATCTGTGAGTCAACATCAACAATATCACTAAACACCGACACAACACCAAGAACATCACTAACCAGCGAGAGATCACCAACAATTTCACTAACCAGCGAGGCAACACCAACAACATCACTAACCAGCATGGCACCACCAAGAACAAGACTAAACAGGTGGGCAACACCAGCAAAATCACTAACCAGCAAGAGAGCACCAACAACACCACTAACCAGTGACATAACACCAACAACATCACTAACCAGCGAGACAACACCAACAACATCACTAACCAGTGAGTCAACATCAACAACATCACTAAGCAGTGAGACAACATCAACAACATCACTAACCAGTGAGACAACACTGACAACATCACTACCAGCGCGTGACTGCCAACAAAATCACTAACCAGCGAGACACCAACATCACTAACCAGCGAAACAAAAACAACATCACTAACCAGCGAGACACCAACAACAACACTAACCAGCGAGACAACATCAACAACGTCACTAACCAGCAAGACACCAACAACATCACTAACCAGCAAGACAACACCAACAACATCACTAACCAGCGAGAAAGGCCAACAACATCACTAACCAGCAAGACAACGCGAACATCATCACTGACCAGCGAAAAAACATCAACAAAATCACTAACCAGCAAGACAACACCAACAACATCACTAACCAGTGAGACCACACCTACAACATCGCTAACTAGCGAGACAACACCAACAACTTCACTAACCAGCGAGACAACACCAACAACATCACTAACCAGCGAGACAACAGCAACAACATCACTAAGCAGTAAGAAAACATCAACAAAATCACGAACCAGCGAGACAGCAACAACAAAATCACTAACCAGCGAGACAACACCAACAACATCACTAACCAGCGAGACAACACCAACAACATCACTAACCAGTGAGACAACACCAACAAGAGAGCGCCAACAACATCACTAACCAGCGACACAACACCAAAAACATCACAAACCAGCGAGACAACACCAACAACATCACTAACCAGCGAGACACCAAGAACATCACTAACCAGCGAGAGATCACCAACAATTTCACAAACCAGTGAGACAACTCCAACAACATCACTAATCTGTGAGTCAACATCAACAATATCACTAACCACCGACACAACACCAAGAACATCACTAACCAGCGAGAGATCACCAACAATTTCACTAACCAGCGAGGCAACACCAACAACATCACTAACCGGCATGGCACCACCAAGAACAAGACTAACCAGGTGGGCAACGCCAGCAAAATCACTAACCAGCAAGATAGCACCAACAACACCACTAACCAGTGACATAACACCAACAACATCACTCACCAGTGAGACAACACCAACAACATCACTAACCAGCGAGACAACACCAAAAACATCACTAACCAGTGAGACAACATCAACAACATCACTAACCAGTGAGACAACATCAACAACATCACTAACCAGTGAGACAACACTGACAACATCACTACCAGCGCGTGACTGCCAACAAAATCACTAACCAGCGAGACACCAACAACATCACTAACCAGCAAAACAACAACAACAACATCACTAACCAGCGAGACACCAACAACAACACTAACCAGCGAGACAACATCAACAACATCAATAACCAGCGAGTCAACATCAACAACGTCACTAACCAGCGAGACACCAACAACATCATGAACCAGCAAGACAACACCAACAACATCACTAACCAGCGAGAAAGGCCAACAACATCACTAACCAGTAAGACAACGCGAACATCATCACTGACCAGCGAAAAAACATCAACAAAATCACTAACCAGCGAGACATCACCAACAACATCACTAACCCGTGAGACAACACCAACAACATCACGAACCAGCGAGACAACACCAACAACATCACTAACCAGCGTGAAACACCAACACATCACTAACCAGCAAGACAACGCGAACAGCATCACTGACCAGCGAGACAACACCGACAACATCACTAACCAGCGAGAAAACATCAACAACATCACTAACCAGTGAGACAACACCAACAACATCACTAACCAGCGAGACAACACCAACAATATCACTAATCAGTGAGACAACAGCAACAATTTCACTAACCAGCGAGACAACACCAACAACATCACTAACAAGTGAGAAAACATCAACAACATCAGTAACCAGCGAGGCAACACCAACAACATCACTAACCAGCATGGCACCACCAAGAACAAGACTAACCAGGTGAGCAACGCCAGCAAAAATCACTAACCAGCAAGAGAGCACAAACAACATCACTAACCAGCGACTTAACACCAACAGCATCACTAACGAGCGAGACATCACCAACAACATCGCTAACAAGCGAGACAACGCCAACAACACCACTAACCAGCGAGACATCACCAAGAACAAGACTAACCAGGTGGGCAATGCCAGCAAAATCACTAACCAGCAAGAGAGCACCAACAACACCACTAACCAGTGACATAACACCAACAACATCACTAAGCAGTGAGACAACACCAACAACATCACTAACCAGCGAGACAACACCAACAACATCACTAACCAGCGAGACATCACCAACAACATCACTAACCAGTGAGACCACACCAACAACTTCACTAACCAGCTAGACAACACCAATAATGTCACTAAAGGTGAGCAACGCCAACAACATCACGAACCAGCGAGACAACACCAACAACATCATAACCAGCAAGACAACACCAACAACATCACTAACCAGCGAGACATCACCAACAACATCACTAACCAGTGAGACATCACCAAGAACAAGACTAACCAGGTGGGCAATGCCAGTAAAATCACTAACCAGCAAGAGAGCACCAACAACATCACTAACCAGCGACACAACACCAACAACATCCCAAACCAGCGACACAACACCAACAACATCACAAACCAGCGAGACAACACCAACAACATCACTAACCAGCGAGACACCAACATCGCTAACCAGCGAGAGATCACCAACAATTTCACTAACCAGTGAGAAAACATCAACAACATCACTAACCAGTGAGACAACACCAACAACATCACTAACCAGCGAGACAACACCAACAATATCACTAACCAGTGAGACAACAGCAACAATTTCACTAACCAGCGAGACAACACCAACAACATCACTAACCAGTGAGAAAACATCAACAACATCAGTAACCAGCGAGGCAACACCAACAACATCACTAACCAGCAAGGCACCACCAAGAACAAGACTAACCAGGTGAGCAACGCCAGCAAAAATCACTAACCAGCAAGAGAGCACAAACAACATCACTAACCAGCGACTTAACACCAACAGCATCACTAACGAGCGAGACATCACCAACAACATCGCTAACAAGCGAGACAACGCCAACAACATCACTAACCAGCGAGACATCACCAAGAACAAGACTAACCAGGTGGGCAATGCCAGCAAAATCACTAACCAGCAAGAGAGCACCAACAACACCACTAACCAGTGACATAACACCAACAACATCACTAACCAGTGAGACAACACCAACAAAATCACTAACCAGCGAGACAACATCAAAAACATCACTAACCAGTGAGACAACATCAACAACATCACTAACCAGTGAGACAACACTGACAACATCACTACCTGCGCGTGACTGCCAACAAAATCACTAACCAGTGAGACAACAACAACAACATCATTAACCAGTGAGACAATACCAACAACACCACTAACCAGCGAGACACCAACAACATCACTAACCAGCAAAACAACAACAACAACATCACTAACCAGCGAGACACCAACAACAACACTAACCAGCGAGACAACATCAACAACATCACTAACCAGCGAGACAACATCAACAACGTCACTAACCAGCGAGACACCAACTACATAACTAACCAGCGAGACACCAACTACATAACTAACCAGCAAGACAACACCAACAACATCACTAACCAGCGAGAAAGGCCAACAACATCACTATCCAGCAAGACAACGCGAACAGCGTCACTGACCAGCGAGAAAATATCAACAAAATCACTAACCAGCAAGACAACGCGAACAGCATCACTGACCAGCGAGACAACACCAACAACATCACTAACCAGTGAGACAACATCAACAACATCACTAACCAGTGAGACAACATCACTAACCAGTGAGACAACACTGACAACATCACTACCAGCGCGTGACTGCCAACAAAATCACTAACCAGCGACACACCAACAACATCACTAACCAGCGAAACAACAACAACAACATCACTAACCAGCGAAACAACAACAACACGAACCAGCGAGACAACATCAACAACATCAATAACCAGCGAGACAACATCAACAACGTCACTAACCAGCGAGACACCAACAACATCACTAACCAGCAAGACAACACCAACAACATCACTAACCAGCGAGAAAGGCCAGCAACATCACTAACCAGTAAGACAACGCGAACAGCATCACTGACCAGCGAAAAAACATCAACAAAATCACTAACCAGCGAGACATCACCAACAACATCACTAACCCGTGAAACAACACCAACAACATCACTAACCAGCGAGACAACACCAACAACATCACTAACCAGCGAGACATCACCAACAACATCACTAACCAGTGAGACAACACCAACAACATCACTAACCAGCGAGACAACACCAACAACATCACTAACCAGCGTGAAACACCAACACATCACTAACCAGCAAGACAACGCGAACAGCATCACTGACCAGCGAGACAACACCGACAACATCACTAACCAGCGAGAAAACATCAACAAAATCACTAACCAGCAGACATCACCAACAACATCACTAACCAGCGAGACAACACCAACAACATCACTAACCAGTGAGACAACACCAATAATGTCACTAAAGGTGAGCACGCCAACAAAATCACGAACCAGCGATACAACGCAAACAACATCACTAACCAGCGGGACAACACCAACAACATCACTAACCAGCGGGACAACACCAACAATGTCACAAACCAGCGGGACAACACCAACAACATCACTAACCAGCGAGACAACACCAACAACATCACTAACCAGTCAGGCAACACCAACAACATCACTAACCAGCGGGACAACACCAACAACATCACTAACCAGCGGGACAACACCAACAATGTCACGAACCAGCAAGACATCACCAACAACATCACTAACCAGTCAGGCTACACCAACATCATCAATAACCAGCGAGACAACGCAAACAACATCAATAACCATTGAGACAAGACCAACAACATCACTAACCAGAGAGACAATACCAACAATATCACTAACCAGCGAGTGATCAACACCAAATTCACTAACCAGCATGACATCACCAACAACATCACTAACCAGTCAGGCAACACCAACAACATCACTAACCAGCGAGACAAGACCAACAACATCACTAACCAGAGAGACAACACCAACAATATCACTAACCTGCGAGTGATCAACAACAGATTCACTAACCAGCGAGACACCAACAACATCATAACCAGTGAGACAACATCAACAATATCATGAACCAACGAGACAACACCAACAACATCATAACCAGTGAGAAAACATCAACAAAATCACTAACCAGCGAGACAACACCAACATCACAAACCAGTGAGACAACAACAACATCACTAACCAGCGAGACAACATCAACAACATCACTAACCAGCGAGACACCACCAACAACGTCACTAACCAGCGAGACAAGACCAACAACATCACTAACCAGCATCGCATCACCAACAACATCACTAACCAGCGGGACAACACCACCAACATCACTAACCAGCGAGACAACACCAACAACATTACCAACCAGCGAGACAACACCAACATCACTAACCAGCGAGACAACACCAACAACATCACTAACCAGAGAGACAACACCAACAACATCACTAAGCAGCATGGCATCACCAACAACATCACTAACCAGCATGGCATCACCAACAACATCACTAACCAGCGAGACAACGACAACAACATCACTAACCAGCGAGACAACACAAACAACATCACTAACCAGCGAGACAACACCAACAACATCACTAACCAGCGAGACAACACCACCAACATTACTAACCAGCGAGACAACACCAACAACATCACTAACCAGCAAGACACCAACAACATCACTAACCAGCAAGACACCAACAACATCACTAACCAGCGAGAGATCACCAACAAAATCACTAACCAGTGAGACAACACCAACAACATCACTAACCAGCGGGACAACACCAACAACATCACTAACCAGTGAGACAACACCAACAATTTCACTAACCAGCGAGACAACACCAACAACATCACTAACCAGTGAGAAAACATCAACAACATCAGTAACCAGCGAGACACCAACAACAACACTAACCAGCGAGGCAACACCAACAACATCACTAACCAGCATGGCACCACGAAGAACAAGACTAACCAGGTGAACAACACCAGCAGAAATCACTCACCAGCAAGAGAGCACCAACAACATCACTAACCAGCGACTTAACACCAACAGCATCACTAACGAGCGAGACATCACCAACAACATCACTAACAAGCGAGACAACGCCAACAACATCACTAACCAGCAAGACATCACCAAGAACAAGACTAACCAGGTGGGCAATGCCAGCAAAATCACTAACCAGCAAGAGAGCACCAACAACACCACTAACCAGTGACATTACACCAACAACATCACTAACCAGTGAGACAACACCAACAACATCACAAACCAGCGAGACAACATCAACAACATCACTAACCAGTGAGACAACATCAACAACATCACTAACCAGTGAGACAACACTGACAACATCACTACCTGCGCGTGACTGCCAACAACATCACTAACCAGTGAGACAACAACAACAACATCATTAACCAGTGAGACAATACCAACAACATCACGAACCAGCGAGACACCAACAACATCACTAACCAGCAAAACAACAACAACAACATCACAAACTAGCGAGACACCAACAACAACACTAACCAGCGAGACAACATCAACAACAACACTAACCAGCGAGACAACATCAACAACGTCACTAACCAGCGAGACACCAACTACATCACTAACCAGCAAGACAACACCAACAACATCACTAACCAGCGAGAAAGGCCAACAACATCACTAACCAGCAAGACAACGCGAACAGCGTCACTGACCAGCGAGAAAATATCAACAAAATCACGAACCAGCAAGACAACGCGAACAGCATCACTGACCAGCGAGACAACACCGACAACATCACTAACCAGCGAGAAAACATCAACAAAATCACTAACCAGCGAGACATCACCAACAACATCACTAACCAGCGAGACAACACCAACAACATCACTAACCAGTGAGACAACACCAATAATGTCACTAAAGGTGAGCCCGCCAACAAAATCACTAACCAGCGATACAACGCAAACAACATCACTAACCAGCGGGACAACACCAACAACATCACTAACCAGCGAGACATCACCAACAACATCACTAACCAGTCAGGCAACACCAACAACATCACTAACCAACGGGACAACACCAACAACATCACTAACCAGCGGGACAACACCAACAATGTCACGAACCAGCGAGACATCACCAACAACATCACTAACCAGTCAGGCTACACCAACAACATCAATAACCAGCGAGACACCACCAACAACGTCACTGACCAGTGAGACAAGACCAACAACTTCACTAACCAGCATCGCATCACCAACAACATCACTAACCAGCGGGACAACACCACCAACATCACTAACCAGCGAGACAACACCAACAACATTACTAACCAGCGAGACAACACCAACAACATCACTAACCAGCGAGAAAACACCAACAACATCACTAACCAGAGAGACAACACCAACAACATCACTAAGCAGCATGGCATCATCAACAACATCACTAACCAGCATGGCATCACCAACAACATCACTAACCAGCGAGACAACGCCAACAACATCACTAACCAGCGAGACAACACAAACAACATCACTAACCAGCGAGACAACACCAACAACATCACTAACCAGCGAGACAACACCACCAACATTACTAACCAGCGAGACAACACCAACAACATCACTAACCAGCGAGACAATACCAACACCATAACTAACCAGTGAGTCCACACCAACAACAGCGCTAACCAGCGAGACAACACCAACAACATCACTAACCAGCGAGACAACACCAACATTACTAACCAGCGAGACAACACCAACAACATCACTAACCAGCGAGACAAAACCAACAACATCACTAACGAGCGAGACATCACCAACAACATCACTAACCAGCGAGACAACACCAACAACATCACTAACCAGCGAGACAACAACAACAACAACACGACCCAGCGAGACAACATTAACAATGTCACAAACCAGTGAGACAACAACAACATCACTCACCAGCAAGACAACACCAAGAACATCACCAACCAGCGAGACAACATCAACAAAATCGGTAACCAGCGAGACAACACCAACAACATCACTAACCAGCGATGCCACTCCAACAACATCACTAACCAGCGAGACAACATCAACAAAATCACTAACCAGCGAGACAACACCAACAACATCACGAGCCAGTGAGACAACACCAACAACATCACTAACCAGCGAGACAACATCAACAACATCACGAACCAGTTGGGCAACGCCAACAAAATCACTAACCAGTGAGACCACACCAACAACATCAATCACCAGTTAGACAAAAACAACAACATCATTAACGAGTGAGACAACACCAACAACATCACTAACCAGCAAGTCACCAACAACGTCACTAACCAGCGAGACAACACCAACAATATCACTAACCAGTTGGGCAACGCCAACAAAATCACGAACCAGTGAGACCACACCAACAACATCAATCACCAGTGAGACAACAACAACAACATCACTAACCAGCGAGACAACACCAACAACATCACTAACCAGCGAGTCAACACCAACAACATCAATCACCAGTGAGACACCAACAACATCACTAACCAGCGAGACAACACCAACAACAACACGAACCAGTGAGACAACATTAACAATGTCACTAACCAGCGAGACAACACCAAAAACATCACTAACCAGTTTGACATCACCAACAAAATCACGAACCAGCAAGACAACACCAACAACATCACTAACCAGCGAGACATCACGAACAACATCACTAACCAGCGAGCCATCACGAACAACATCACTAACCAGCGAGACAACACCAACAACATCACCAACCAGTGAGACAACACCAACAACATCACTAACCAGCGAGACAACAACAACATCACTAACCAGCGAGACAACACCAACAACAACACGAACCAGTGAGACAACATTAACAATGTCACTAACCAGCGAGACAACACCAAAAACATCACTAACCAGTGAGACATCACCAACAACATCACTAACCAGCGAGATACGAACAACATCACTAACCAGCGAGACAAAATCAACAACATGACGAACCAGCGAGACAACACCAACAACATCACTAACCAGTGAGACAACATCAACAACATCACTAACCAGCAAGACATCAGCAACAACATCACTAACCAGCGAGATAACAACAACAACATCGCTAACCAGCGAGACAATATCAACAACATCACTAACCAGTGAGGAAACACCAACAATATCACTAACCAGCGAGACAACTCCAACAACATCACTAACCAGCGCGACAACAACAACATCATTAACCAGCGAGACAACACCAACAACATCACTAAACAGTGAGACAAGACAAAGAACATCACTAACCAGCGAAACAACATCAACAACGTCCCTAACCAGCGAAACAACATCAACAACATCACTAACCAGCGAAACAACACCAACAACATCACTAACCAACGAAACAACACCAACAACATCAATAACCAGCGAGACAACACCAACAACGTCACTAACCAGGTGGGCAACGCCTGCAAAATCACGAACCAGTGAGAGCACACCAACAACATCACTAACCAGGGGGACGACATCAACAACATCACTAACCAGCTGGACAACATCAACAACATCACTAACCAGCGAGACAACATCAACAACATCACTAACCAGTGACGCAACACCAACAACATCACTAACCAGGGGGACAACATCAACAACATCACTAACCAGCTAGACAACATCAACAACATCACTAACCAGCGAGACAACATCAACAACATCACTAACCAGTGAGGCAACACCAACAACATCACTAACCAGGGGGACGACATCAACAACATCACTAACCAGCGAGACAACAGCAACAACGTCGCTAACCAGCAGAACATCACCAACAACATCACTAAGCAGCGAAACAACACCAACAACATCAATAACCAGCGAGACAACACCAACAACATCAATAACCAGCGAAACAACACCAACAACATCAATAACCAGCGAGACAACACCAACAACGTCACTAACCAGCAGGACATCACCAACAACATCACTAACCAGCGAAACAACACCAACAACAGCACTAACCAGCGAAACAACACCAACAACATCAAAAACCAGCGAAACAACACCAACAACTTCAATAACCAGCGAGACATCACCAACAACATCACTAATCATCAAGACATCACCAACAACGTCGCTAACCAGCGAAACATCACCAACAACATCAATAACCAGCGAGACAACACCAACAACGTCGCTAACCAGCAGGACATCACCAACAACATCACTAACCAGCGAAACAACACCAACAACATCAATAACCAGCGAGACAACACCAACAACATCAATAACCAGCGAAACAACACCAACAACATCAATAACCAGCGAGACAACACCAACAACATCAATAACCAGCGAAACAACACCAACAACATCAATAACCAGCGAAACAACACCAACAACATCAATAACCAGCGAGACAACACCAACAACGTCGCTAACCAGCGAGACAACACCAACAACATCACTAACCAGCGAAACAACACCAACATCACTAACCAGCAAAACAACACCAACAACATCAATAACCAGCGAAACAACACCAACAACATCACTAACCAGCGAAACAACACCAACAACATCAATAACCAGCGAGACAACACCAACAACGTCGCTAACCAGCGAGACAACACCAACAACGTCGCTAACCAGCACGACATCACCAACAACATCACTAATCAGGTGGGCAACGCCTGCAAAATCACGAACCAGTGAGAGCACACCAACAACATCACTAACCAGGGGGACGACATCAACAACATCACTAACCAGCGAGACAACATCAACAACATCACTAACCAGTGAGGCAACACCAACAACATCACTAACCAGGGGGACGACATCAACAACATCACTAACCAGCGAGACAACAGCAACAACGTCGCTAACCAGCAGGACATCACCAACAACATCACTAACCAGCGGAACAACACCAACAACATCAATAACCAGCGAGACAACACCAACAACATCAATAACCAGCGAAACAACACCAACAACATCAATAACCAGCGAGACAACACCAACAACGTAGCTAACCAGCGAAACAACACCAACAACATCAATAACCAGCGAGACAACACCAACAACGTAGCTAACCAGCGAAACAACACCAACAACATCACTAACCAGCGAAACAACACCAACAACATCAATAACCAGCGAAACAACACCAACAACATCAATAACCAGCGAGACAACACCAACAACGTCGCTAGCCAGCAGGACATCACCAACAACATCACTAATCAGGTGGGCAACGCCTGCAAAATCACGAACCAGTGAGAGCACACCAACAACATCACTAACCAGGGGGACGACATCAACAACATCACCAACCAGCTAGACACCATCAACAATATCACTAACCAGCGAGACAACATCAACAACATCACTAACCAGTGATGCAACACCAACAACATCACTAACCAGGGGGACGACATCAACAACATCACTAACCAGCGAGACAACATCAACAACATCACTATCCAGTGAGGCAACACCAACAACATCAATAACCAGCGAAACAACACCAACAACATCACTAACCAGCGAGACAATATCAACAACGTCCCTAACCAGCGAGGCAACACCAACAACATCACGAACCAGCAAGACATCACCAACATCATCACTAACCAGCGAGACAACACCAACAACATCACTAACCAGCGAGATATCACCAACAATTTCACTAACCAGCGAGGCAACACCAACAACATCACCAAACAGCGAGACAACACCAACAACATCACTAACCAGCGAGACACCAGCAACAACATCACTAATCATCGAGACATCACCAACAACATCACTAACCAGCGAGATAACAACAACAACATCACTGACCAGCGAGACAATATCAACAACATCACTAACCAGTGAGGAAACACCAACAATATCACTAACCAGCGAGACAACACCAACAACATCACTAACCAGCGCAACAACAACAACATCATTAACCAGCGAGACAACACCAACAACATCACTAAACAGTGAGACAAGACAAAGAACATCACTAACCAGCGAGACAAGACAAACAACGTCGCTAACCAGCGAGACAACACCAACAACGTCGCTAACCAGCGAAACATCACCAACAACATCAATAACCAGCGAGACAACACCAACAACATCACTAACCAGCGAAACAACACCAACAACATCAATAACCAGCGAGACAACACCAACAACATCAATAACCAGCGAGACAACACCAACAACGTCGCTAGCCAGCAGGACATCACCAACAACATCACTAACCAGCGAAACAACACCAACAACATCACTAACCAGCGAAACAACACCAACAACATCAATAACCAGCGAAACAACACCAACAACATCAATAACCAGCGAGACAACACCAACAACGTCGCTAACCAGCAGGACATCACCAACAACATCACTAATCAGGTGGGCAACGCCTGCAAAATCACGAACCAGTGAGAGCACACCAACAACATCACTAACCAGCGGGACGACATCAACAACATCACTAACCAGCTAGACAACATCAACACATCACTAACCAGCGAGACAACATCAACAACATCACTAACCAGTGAGGCAACACCAACAACATCACTAACCAGGGGGACGACATCAACAACATCACTAACCAGCGAGACAACAGCAACAACGTCGCTAACCAGCAGGACATCACCAACAACATTACTAACCAGCGAAACAACACCAACAACATCAATAACCTGCGAGACATCATCAACAACATCACTAACCAGCGAAACAACACCAACAACATCAATAACCAGCGAGACAACACCAACAACATCAATAACCAGCGAGACAACACCAACAACGTCGCTAGCCAGCAGGACATCACCAACAACATCACTAACCAGCGAAACAACACCAACAACATCACTAACCAGCGAAACAACACCAACAACATCAATAACCAGCGAAACAACACCAACAACATCAATAACCAGCGAGACAACACCAACAACGTCGCTAACCAGCAGGACATCACCAACAACATCACTAATCAGGTGGGCAACGCCTGCAAAATCACGAACCAGTGAGAGCACACCAACAACATCACTAACCAGCGGGACGACATCAACAACATCACTAACCAGCTAGACAACATCAACACATCACTAACCAGCGAGACAACATCAACAACATCACTAACCAGTGAGGCAACACCAACAACATCACTAACCAGGGGGACGACATCAACAACATCACTAACCAGCGAGACAACAGCAACAACGTCGCTAACCAGCAGGACATCACCAACAACATTACTAACCAGCGAAACAACACCAACAACATCAATAACCTGCGAGACATCATCAACAACATCACTAACCAGCGAGACAAAGCCAACAAAATCACTAACCAGCGAGACAACACCAACGTCACGAACCAGCGAGACATTATCAACAACATCACTAACCAGCGAGACAAAGCCAACAAAATCACGAACCAGCGAGACAACACCAACAACATCACGAACCAGCGCGACAACAACAACATCATTAACCAGCGAGACAACACCAACAATATCACTAACCAGCGAGACAACACCAACAACATCACTAACCAGCGCGACAACATCAACAAAATCGCTAACCAGCGAGACATCACCAACAACATCACTAACCAGTGAGACAACACCAACAACATCACGAACCAGCGAGACAACAACAACATCACTAACCCGTGAGACAACAACAACAACATCACTAACCCGTGAGACAACAACAACAACATCACTAACCAGTGAGACAATATCAACAACATCACTAACCAGTTGGGCAACGCCAACAAAATCACTAACCAGTGAGACCACACCAACAACATCAATCACCAGTTAGACAACAACAGCAACATCATTAACAAGTGAGACAATACCAACAACATCACTAACCAGCGAGACATCATCAACAACATCACTAACCAGCGAGACAAAGCCAACAAAATCACTAACCAGCGAGACAACACCAACGTCACGAACCAGCGAGACAACACCAACAACATCACGAACCAGCACGACAACAACAACATCATTAACCAGCAAGACAACACCAACAACATCACTAACCAGCGAGACAAAGCCAAGAAAATCACTAACCAGTGAGACAACACCAAGAACGTCACGAACCAGCGAGACATCATCAACAAGATCACGAACCAGCGAGACATCACCAACAGCAGCACTAACCAGCGAGATAAAACCAACAACATCACTAACCAGCAAGAGCGCACTAACAGCATCACTAACCAGCGGGACATCACCAACAACATCACTAACGAGTGGGACAACACAAACAGCATCACTAATCATCGTGACAACACCAACAACGTCACTAACCAGCGAGAAATCATCAACAACATCACTAACCAGCGAGACAAAGCCAACAAAACCACTAACCAGCGAGACAACACCAACATCACGAACCAGCGAGACATCATCAACAACATCACTAACCAGCGTGACAAAGCCAACAAAATCACTAACCAGCGAGACAACGCCAACAACATCACGAACCAGCGAGAAAAAGCCAAGAAAATCACTAACCAGTGAGACAACACCAACATCACGAACCAGCGAGACAACACCAACAACGTCACTAACCTGCGAGACATCATCAACAACATCACTAACCAGCGAGACAAAGCCAACAAAATCACTAACCAGCGAGACAACACCAAACGTCACGAACCAGCGAGACATCATCAACAACATCACTAACCAGCGAGACAAAGCCAACAAAATCACTAACCAGCGTGACAACACCAACAACATCACGAACCAGCGCGACAACAACAACATCATTAACCAGCAAGACAACACCAACAATATCACTAACCAGCGAGACAACACCAACAACATCACTAACCAGTGAGACAACACCAACAACATCACTAACCAGCGAGTCAACAACAACATCACTAACCCGTGAGACAACACCAACAACATCACTGACCAGTGAGACAACATCAACAACATCACTAACCAGTTGGGCAACGCCAACAAAATCACTAACCAGTGAGACCACACCAACAACATCAATCACCAGTAGGACAACAACAGCAACATCATTAACAAGTGAGACAACATCAACAACATCAGTAACCATCGAGTCAACACCAACAACATCCCTAACCAGCGAGTCACCAACAACGTCACTAACCAGCAAGACAACACCAACGATATCACTAACCAGTTGGGCAACACCAACAACATCACTAACCAGCGAGACAAAACTAACAACATCACTAACCAGCGAGACAACACCAACAACACCCCTAACCCACGAGACAATATCAACATCACTAACCAGCTAGGCAACAACCACATCACCAACCAGCGAGACAACACAAACAACATCACTAATCATCGTGACATCACCAACAACATCACTAACCAGCGAGACATCACCAACAACATCACTAACCAGCGAGACTTCACCAACAACATCACTAACCAGCGAGATAACAATGACAACATCGCTAACCAGCTAGACTATATCAACAACATCACTAACCAGTGAGGAAACACCAACAATATCAATAACCAGCGAGACAACAACAACAACATCACTAACCAGCGAGACAACATCAACAACATCACTAACCAGCGAGACAACAACAACAACATCATTAACCAGCGAGACGACATCAACAACATCACTAACCAGCGAGACAACACTGAAAACATCACTAACCAGCAAGACAACACCAACAATCTCAATAACCAGCGAGACATCACCAACAACATCACTAACCAGCGAGACAACACCAACACAATGACTAACCAGCACGACAACAACAACAACATCATTAACCAGCAAGACAACACCAACAACATCACTAACCAGCGAGACAAAGCCAAGAAAATCACTACCCAGTGAGCCAACACCAACGTCACTAACCAGCGAGACATCATCAACAACATCACTAACTAGCGAGACAACACCAACTACATCACTAACAAGTGAGACAACATCAACAAGATCACTAACCAGCGAGACAACACCAACAACGTCAC
Source organism: Mustelus asterias (assembly GCF_964213995.1). Classification (NCBI taxonomy): domain Eukaryota; kingdom Metazoa; phylum Chordata; class Chondrichthyes; order Carcharhiniformes; family Triakidae; genus Mustelus; species Mustelus asterias. The sequence continues at coordinate 10,210,498 of NC_135821.1, forward strand.
TAACCAGCGAGACAACACCAACAACATCACTAACCAGTGAGACAACACCAACAACGTCATTAACCAGCAAGACATCATCAACATCATCACTAACCAGCGAGACATCACCAACAACATCACTAACCAGCGAAAAAACACCAACAACATCACTAACCAGCGAGACAACGCCAACAAAATCACTAACCAGCGAGACAACACCAACAATATCACGAACCAGCGGGACAACAACAACAACATCATTAACCAGCAAGACAACTCCAACAATATCACTAACCAGCGAGACAACACCAACATCACTAACCAGCGAGACTCGGCCAAGAAAATCACTAACCAGTGAGACAACACCAACAACGTCACTAACCAGCGAGACATCATCAACAACATCACTAACCAGCGAGACAACACCAACAACATCACTAACCAGCGAGACAACATCAACAACATCACTAACCAGTGAGACAACGCCAACAACGTCACTAACCAGCGAGACAACACCAACAACATCACTAATCAGTGAGACAACACCAACAATGTCATTAACCAGCAAGACATCATCAACAACATCACTAACCACCGACACAACACCAACATCACTAACCAGCGAGACAACACAAACAACATCACTAATCAGCGAGACAACAACAACGACATCATTAACCACCGACACAACACCAACAACATCACCAAACAGCGAGACAATAACAACAACATCACTAACCAGTGAGACAACAACAATAACATCATTAACCAGGGTGACAACACTAACAACATCACTAACCAGTGAGACAACACCAACAACATCATTAACCAGCAAGACACCATTAACATCATCACTAACCAGCGAGACATCACCAACAACATCACTAACCAGCGAGAAAACACCAACAACATCACTAACCAGCGAGACAACGCCAACAAAATCACTAACCAGCGAGACAACACCAACAATATCACGAACCAGCGGGACAACAACAACAACATCATTAACCAGCAAGACAACTCCAACAATATCACTAACCAGCGAGACAACACCAACATCACTAACCAGCGAGACTCGGCCAAGAAAATCACTAACCAGTGAGACAACACCAACAACGTCACTAACCAGCGAGACATCATCAACAACATCACTAACCAGCGAGACAACACCAACATCACTAACCAGCGGGATAACAACAACAACATCATTAACCAGCGAGACAACATCAACAACATCACGAACCAGCGAGACAACACTAACAACATCACTAACCAGTGAGACAACACCAACAACATCACTAACCAGTGAGACAACACAAACAACATCACTAATCATCGCAACAACATCAGCAACATCACTAACTAGCGAGACCACATCAACAACATCACTAACCAGCGAGACAACGCCAACAAAATCACTAACCAGCGAGACAACACCAACAACATCACGAACCAGCGCGACAACAACAACATCATTAACCAGCAAGACAACACCAACAATATCACTAACCAGCGAGACAAAGCCAAGAAAATCACGAACCAGCGAGACATCACCAACAACATCACGAATGAGTGAGACATCACCAACAACATCACTAACCAGCGGGACATCACCAACAACATCACTAACCAGCAAGACAACACCAACAACATCACTAACCAGCGAGACAACACAAACAACATCACTAATCATCGCGACAACATCAACAACATCACTAACCAGCGGGACAATGCCAACTAAATCACTAACCAGCGAGACAACACCAACAACGTCACTAACCAGCGAGTCATCATCAACAACAGCACTAACTAGCGAGACAACAACAACAACAATATCACTAACTAGCGAGACAACACCAACAACATCACTAACCAGCGAGACAAAGCCAAGAAAATCACTAACCAGTGAGACATCATCAACAACATCACTAACAGGCGAGACAAAGCCAAAAGCATCACTAACCAGTGAGTCAACACCAACAACGTCATTAACCAGCGATACAGCACCAACAACATCACTAACGAGCGAGACATCACCAAGAACATCACTAACCAGGTGGGCAAGGCAAGCGAAAACACTAACCAGCAAGACAACACCAACAACATCACTAACCAGTGAGACAACACCAAGAACATCACTAACCAGCAAGACAACAGCAACAACATAACTAACAAGTGACACAACACCAGAAATATCACTAACCAGCGAGACAACACCAATAACATCACTAACCAGCAAGGCAAGACCAACAACATCAGTTACCAGCGAGACAACACCAACAACATCACTAACCAGCGGGATATCACCAACAACATCACTAACCAGGTGGGCAACGCCTACAAATCACTAACCAGTGAGAGCACACCAACAACATCACTAACCAGCGGGACAAAATCAACAACATCCTAACCAGCAAGACAACACCAACAACATCACTAACCAGCGAGACAACATCAACAACATCACTAACCAGCGAGACACCAACAACGTCACTAAACAGCGAGACATCACAACAACATCACTAACCAGCAAGACAACAACAACATCACTAACCAGCGAGACATCACAACATCACTAACCAGCAAGACAACACCAACAACATCGCTAACCAGCGAGACATCACAACAACATCACTAACCAGCGAGACATCACAACAACATCACTAACCAGCGAGACAATGCCAACAAAATCACTAACCAGCGAGAGAACGCCAACAAATGTTGTCAGTGTTGGAGAACGCTTACCCGAAGATCAGAGGCTGAATGCCCGTGATGCCCCTGAATGCCACAGAGGCATTCAGCCTCTGATCTTCGGGTAAGTGTTCTCCAAGGCGGCCTTCACGACACACGACAGCGCAGAGTCGCTGAGCAGAAGCTGAAAGCCAAGTTCCGCACACATGAGGACGGCCTAAACCGGGATGTTGGATTTATGTCACATTATCAGTAACCCCCACAGCTTGCCTCCTGAACTTGCAGGCTGTCCTGTCTGGAGACAATACACATCTCTTTAACCTGTTATTAATGCTCCCTCCACCCACATTGTCTGTATCTTTAAGATCTGGTTGGTTGTAGGGATTCGCATTCTAATCAGTATTCTGTAACTTGATTTTGTGTCTCTGTGCCTTGTTTGAGAGCACATTTCCACTCCATCTGACGAAGGAGCAGCGCTCCGAAAGCTAATGGTATTTGCTACCAAATAAACCTATTGGACTTTAACCTGGTGTTGTTAAAACTCTTACTGTGTTCTTCCATTGAGCCAGTGTCTAATCCAATTTACTACCTCCCCATGTATACCCAGCGACTGAACCTTCCTAACTCACCTCCCATGAGGGACCTTGTCATAGGCCTTGCTGAAATCCAGGTAGACAACATCCACCACCTTCCCTTCATCCACTTTCCTGGTAACCTCCTCGAAAAACTCTAATAGATTGGTCAAACATGACCTATCATGCACAAAGCCATGTTGACTCTCCCTAATAAGTCCCTGTCTATCCAAATATTTGTAGATCCTATCCCTTATCACACCTTCCAACAACTTGCCCACCACCGACGCCAAACTTACTGGCCTATAATTTCCTGGATTTCTTTTGGAACCTTTTTGAAACAACGGAACAACATGAGCCACCCTCCAATCATCCGGCATCTCCCCGTGAATACTGACATTTTAAATATGTCAGTAACCAGTAATCACTAACCAGCGAGACAACACCAACAACATCACTAACCAGCGAGATACCAACAACATCACTAACCAGCAAGACAACACCAATAACATCACTAACCAGCGAGACAACACCAACAACATCACTAACCAGCGAGATACCAACAACATCACTAACCAGCGAGTCAACATCAACAACATCACTAATCAGTGAAACACCAACAACATCACTAACCAGCAAGACAACACCAATAACATCATTAACCAGCGAGACATAACCAACAGCATCACTAACCAGCGAGACATAACCAACAGCATCATGAACCAGCGTGACAACACCAACAACATCATGAACCAGTGAGACAACACCAACAACATCACTAACCAGCCAGACAACACCAACAACATCACTAACCAGCCAAACAACACCAACAACATCACTAACCAGCGAGACACCAACAACGTCATTAACCAGCGAGACAACATCAATATCAACTCCTCCGAGACCAGGAACGACGCACACAGCATCTTTGATTTGGTTTATTATTGTCACATGTATTGGGATACAGTGAAAAGTATTGTTTCTTGCGCGCTATACAAAGCATACCGTACATAGAGAAAGAAAGGAGATGGGGGGCAGAATGTAGTGTTACAGTCATAGTTAGAGTGTAGAGAAAGATCAACTTAATATGAAAGTCTGATGACAGCAGGGAAGAAGCTGTTCTTGAGTCAGTTGGTACGTGACCTCAGACCTTTGTATCTTTATCCCGACGGAAGAAGGTGGAAGAGATACATCCAGAAAGAATGCTTTCTATGGTGCATCCGTAAAGATTGGTGAGAATAATGGAGGGACCACGACAGATTGTTGGTGATCTGGACACCTAAAAACTTGAAGCTCTCGACCCTTTCTACTTCGTCCCCATTGATGTAGACAGGGGCATGTTCTCCATTGCGCTTCCTGAAGTTGATGACAATCTACTTTGTTTTGTTGACATTGAGGGAGAGATTATTGTCATCGCAACAGTTCACCAGATTCTCTATCTCATTCCTGTACTCTGTCTTATTATTGTTTGAGATCCGTTCTCGGTGAGGAGTTGACGCACTGCCCTGCCGAAGATGCTGGAGGATAAGGAAATTTGGCATGTCCGCTACGACTTTCGCCAATTCTTACGTCAGACTTTTGAATGGACCTACCTTATATTAAGTTGATCAACTTCAGGAAGCGCAGTGGAGGGCATGACTCTGTCTACATTGACGGGGCAGAAGTGGAAATGGTCGAGAGCTTCAAGTTTTTAGGTGTCCAGATCACCAAAAACCTCTCCTGGTCCCTCCACGTCAGCACTATAGTTAAGAAAGCCCACCAACGCCTCTACGATTCTCACCAATTTTTATGGATGCACCATAGAAAGCATTCTTTCTGGTTGTATCACAGCTTGGTATGGCTCCTGCTCTGCCCAAGACCGCAAGGAGCTACAAAAGGCCGTGAATGTAGCCCAATCCATCACGCAAACCAGCCTCCCATCCATTGACTCTGTCTACACTTCCCGCTGCCTCGGCAAAGCAGCCAGCATAATTAAGGACCCCACGCACCCCGGACATTCCCTCTTCCACCTTCTTCCTTCGGGAAAAAGATACAAAAGTCTGAGGTCACGTACCAACCGACTCAAGAACAGCTTCTCCCCTGCTGCTGTCAGACTTTTGAATGGACCTACCTCGCATTAAGCTGATCTTTCTCTACACCCTAGCTATGACTGTGACACTACATTCTGCACTCTCTCCTTTCCTTCTCTATGAACAGTATGCTTTGTCTGTGTAGCGCGTAAGAAACAATACTTTTCACTGTATACCAATACATGTGACAATAATAAATCAAATTAACGCAATGTCAAAATGCACAAGATGGAGTTACAACCTCCCAGTGCCTAAATAGCGTGAATAAGGTTGGGCTGAAAACAAGCTGGAACAGACCCTAAAGATGCTCAGTTTAATTATAGAGGTTATTGTTAAGCCAATTGAGAAAGAAAATGTTAATGGTTGGAACAGTTGCATTGATATAACAGCAATATATATTTTATTCAGAGAGGGATGTTATACTATTACAAAGAAATAAGAACCAATTGTTACTGGAACATGCACCCAGGTTGCCACGTACAGAGTTACCCGCTTGTCCTGCGCTGAGTAATGATACCAGTCCACCAGCCACGCCAGGAGGGAAATCCACTCGATGGAGCTCCAGCATTTTGGGTGGGATTTTCCGGCCGCGCTCAACCCAAGCCCAGAAAATCCCACCCGAGGTCAACGGACCTTTGCATGGTCCATCTCCCGCCCGCTACGCTTCCCGTTGGCAGGCGGAACAGGAAGATCCCAGCCAGTCTAAAGTGCAAAGTCTGAAGGGCGGCGCGGTGGCACAGCGGTTAGCACTGCTGCCTCACAGCGCCAGGGACCCGGGTTCGATTCCCGGCTTGGGTCACTATCTGTGTGGAGTCTGCACGTTCTCCCCGTGTCTGCGTGGGTTTCCTCCGGGTGCTCCGGTTTCCTCCCACAGTCAAAAGATGTGTGGGTTAACTGGATTGGCCGAGCTAAATTGACCCTTTGTGTCAGGGGGATTAGCAGGGTAAATACGTGGGGTTACGGGGCCTGGGTGGGATTGTGGTCGGTACAGACTCGATGGGCTGAATGGCCTCCTTCTGCACTGTAGGATTCTATGATTCTATGATTTCAAATCTCTGGGAAGCAGATGACGCAACACCAATTGTGTCCGACCTGTGGAGTACTGTCAGCTTTATCAGATTTTATTTTAGATTTCCTGCCTTTCAAGTAGCAAAGTGATAACGGCCAGATAATGTCTCTTTGTGATGTTAGTTGTGCGATAAATATTGGCAAAGGTCGGTCCCTCGCTCACCTCAGGAATATTGGACATGGGATCTTTCTCATTCAGCGGCACAGTGGCACAATGGTTAGCACTGCTGCCTTACGGCGCCGGGGACCCGGGTTCGATTCCCGGGCTTGGGTCACTGTCTGTGTGGAGTCTGCGCGTTCTCCCCGTGTCTGTGTGGGTTTCCTCCGGTTTCTTCCCACAGTCCGAAAGATGTGCTGGTTAAGTGCATTGGCCGTGCTAAATTGGCCCTCAGTGTACCCGAACAGGTGCCGGAATGTGGATTTCCACAGTAAGTTCATTGCAGTGTTAATGTAAGCTTACTTGTGACACCAATGAATAAACTTAAACTTAGCTCAGAGGGCTGTATTAACATTTTGTTTTGCACCTCCAAGTGCTTGGTTGGAATTCTGGAATTCTCCCACCTTGCCTGCCACGGAATCGGAGCGGGCGAGAGTCTGACAACGGAAATCTCCGTAGACCTCAGGTGGGAATTTCCGGTCTCGTCCAAGGAAGGCCGTAAAATCCCGCGGTTGGCCTAGTGGACTTGAGGGGGGTTGTGGGGGGAGGAGGAACACTTAGTCAGGATTGCGGCCTTCAGAATGGTGGGGGGGGACTAACAGGAAGGAATCCAATCCAGATTACGTCAAGCCGCCTGCAACAGGGCGACATTATTGGCTAACCGCACGAGCTTGTGAACAAGGTGTCTGCAACTTCCATTGGTCGATGCGCAGAGTTAGAATTACAGCATCTTACTGAGCAGAAGGAGGCTATTCGGCCCATCACACCCATGCCAGCTCTTTGAAGCAACTGTCTAATTTACTTTGAAAGGGATCACAACACAGTTCATTGCACACTGAGGCTCAGAGGCAGTACATGAGAAACACCCTGAGGAGTAGGCCACTCGGCCCAGCTTGAGCCTACCCCGCCCATTCAATAAGATCGTGGCCGATCCACCTTCCTCCTTCCCCTTGGATTCCAGGATTGAGGGGATTGGATGGGACAAAGAACAAAGAAAAGTACAGCGCAGGAACAGGCCCTTCGGCCCTCCAAGCCAGTGCCAATCATGATGCCCTAACTAAACTAAAAAAAGAACCTTATGCCCTTACCCATTCCGTATCCCTCTATTTCCTCCCTATTCATGGACCCATCCAGATGCCTCTTAAATGTTGTTAATGTCTCTGCTTCCACCACCTCCTCTGGCAGCGCGTTCCAGGCACCCACCACTCTCTGCGTGAAAAACCTCCCCCGCATATCTCCCTTAAACTTATCCTCTCTCACCTTGAACCTGTGCCCCCTTGTAATTGACACCTCGACCCTGGGAAAAAGCCTCTGACTATCCACCCTGTTTATGCCTCTCATAATTTTGTAGACCTCTATCGGGTCTCCCCTCAGCCTCCGTCTTTCCAGTGAAAACAATCCTAGTTTATTCAACCTCTCCTCATAGCCAACACCCTCCAGACCAGGCAGCATCCTGGTGAACCTTCTTTGCACTCTCTCCAAACCTTCCACATCCTTCTGGTAGTGTGGCGACCAGAACTGCACGCAATACTCCAAATGTGGCCTAACCAAGGTTTTATATAGCTGCAACATGATTTCCCAACTCTTGTACTCAATGCCCCGGCTGATGAAGGCAAGCATGCCACATGCTTTCTTAATCACCTTGGCCACCTGTGTTGCCACTTTTAGGGAACTGTAGACTTGCACGCCCAGATCCCTCGGTATGTTAATCTTCCTCAGGGTTCTGCCATTTACAGTATAATTCGCACCTAAATTTGATCCTCCGAAATGCATCGCCTCGCATTTGTCTGGATTAGACTCCATCTGCCATTTCTGTGCCCAAGGGGCAGCACGGTAGCACAGTGGTTAGCACTGCTGCTTCACAGCTCCAGGGACCTGGGTTCGATTACCAGCTCGGGTCACTGTCTGTGTGGAGTTTGCACATTCTCCTCGTGTCTGCGTGGGTTTCCTCCGGGTGCTCCGGTTTCCTCCCACAGTCCAAAGATGTGCGGGTTAGGTTGATTGGCCGTGCTAAAAATTGCCCTTAGTGTCCTGGGATGCGTAGGTTAGAGGGATTAGTTGGGTAAATATGTAGGGATATGGGGGTAGGGCCTGGGTGGGATTGTGGTCGGTGCAGACTCGATGGGCCGAATGGCCTCTTTCTGTGCTGTAGGGTTTCTAAGATTTCTGAGATTTCTAAGTCTCCAATCTATCTATATCCTGTTGTATCCTCTGACAATCCCCGCCACTACCAGCAACTCCGCCAATCTCCGTGTCATCAACAGTGGGATAGGAATGACCTGAAGGATTGAAGTCCAGCACAGACCGAGGGAATGAAAGCTTCCTTCACAGTGATGGGGAGGTGGGTTCAGGCAGTCTAATCCCAGTCCCGGGGTTATTACTGGTTTGGACCTCTCTACTGAAGAAATATAGGGCCCGATTTTACCATTGCGTTGCGCCCGTTTTCGGCCGCGGAAACTTGGTAAAGTCGGGCGTGAGGCGAGTAGCACGATCCGCGCCCGCCTCCGCGCCGGTTCCCTCTTTACCAAGGCCCGAAAATGGCCGCGATCGGGAGCGCGCCTGAAACGGGCGCGATGGCCATTTAAGTGCATTTGCATGCATTTAAATTGGCTTAATGGGCTGCACACCCAACCTTACCGGCACTTCCCCCTTTACCGCCGCGTTCGCCGGTCCAGAATCGGCGTGAAACGGACACGCTCCGTAAAAGTCCGGGCCCTATTTTACCATTTTGATTCTAAGTGCTGGGAGGACTTGAAACTGGGGGTGTTTCTGGGGCCCACGATCGGTCTGGGTGGCGGAGGGAGTGGGGGGGATAAGGGGGTCAGTAATGCAGCGGTTGGGGCAATGTCTGTGGGGGCCAGGGGGAGGCGTTATCCGATCCCGGGAGGGATGTGACAGGGGAGCGGCATTCTATCAGTTTTTTTTCCTGCGCGTGCGCAGTTGGAATCTCCGATCGGAGCTGCAGGATTTCGGGCGCGTTAAGCCCCGCCCGCAGGCTTGTGCAGCACGATTCGGAATTGCTGATATTTTTTCAGACAGAGTGCGTATGGGGGCGCCGGAGAACGGGTGTAAACGTCGGATCTGAAACATTCCCAGATTCAAGTCCGCCCAGCACTGAGAATCAAAATGGTAAAATAGGGCCCATTGTGAATGTTTTTCATAGACAACATTCCCCCTCCCCCAGTTATATTAAAGGTGCAAGGTATATAGGGGGGAGGTCTTACAAATAAATGAAATAGAGGCAGAAGTGGACCATTCAGCCCCTCGAACATGTCTGGGCTCACCATTCTGTGACAGTGTCACACCTGAACCTGCCACTAGATGGAGCTTCTTGTTGCCATCCACAGGACCACCAGGAAAGGCCAGACTTCCTGCGGGCAAGATTCGGAGAAATCCATTAGCCGGCTGAAAGTCCGTCTCTCCAGCCTTCCAGAATGTTCTGCAGTTTCTATTCCAAGGCCTTCGCTAAACGGGGAGACAGAAGGAAAACAGCCTGGGCTTGATAATCAGCCATTATCACCTCCCCGACCTCTGCTTCCGCTCCCAGGGGTCTTTGGAAAGCGGGACGTCTGAGGGGAGGGAATCATACAACCCCTACAGTGCAGGAAGAGGCCATTCGGCCCATCCAGCTGCACTGACAACAATCCTACCCAGGCCCTATCCCCGTAACCCCACGTATTTACCTTGCGAGTCCCCCTGACACGAAGGGGCAATTTAGCATGGCCAATCCACCTAACCCACACATCTTTGGACTGCGGGAGGAAACCTGCGCAGACACGGGGAGAATGTGCAGACTCCGCACAGACAGTGACACGAGGCTGGAATCCAACCCAGGTCCCTGGCGCTGTGAGGCAGCAGCGCGAACCACTGTGCCACCTGTACCACTCCAGGTTGGGAGGGATGGGAAGGGAGAGGGGTGTAGTTGGGGTGAAGGGGGGCTGAGGGGAGGGGGGGGGCAGATCTGTCACCCCAATCCCCTGCCTCGCCAGCCCAGGCCTGGAGGTGGCCACGATTCTGGGCAATGGAGAGGCACAGCCTGTGACAGCAGCTCAGCTCTCGAAGGGTTAATAGGCTCTGCCACCCCGTCGGAGCTGAGAGACAGTCAGCTGGAAACCTGAGGCCTCGTCTGTCACATGGGCCTCAGGGGAACTCTGAGCAACACGGATCTAATCCCCCGTCTGCTCAGCTTTCTCTCATTCTCCCTCTACCCCCCCCCCCCCTCCCCCTCTACCTCCTCCCTCCCTCCCTTCCCCCTCTCCCCCCTCACCCTCTACCTCCTCCCTCCCTCCCACTCTCCCTCCCTCCCTTCCCCCTCTCCCTCTCCCCCCTCACCCTCTACCTCCTCCCTCCCTCACACTCTCCCTCCCTCCCTTCCCCCTCTCCCCCCCTCACCCTCTACCTCCTCCCTCCCTCACTCCCTCCCACTCTCCCTCCCTCCCTTCCCCCTCTCCCCCCTCACCCTCTACCTCCTCCCTCCCTCTCTCCCTCCCTCCCTTCCCCCTCTCCCTCTACCCCCTCCCCCTCACCCTCTACCTCCTCCCTCCCTCACTCCCTTCCCCCCTCTCCCTCTCACCCCCTCTCCCTCCCTTCCCCCCTTCTCCCTGCCTCCCCCCCTCACCTCTCTACTTCCCCCTACCTCCCCCTCCCTCCGCCCCCCCTCACCCTCTACCTCCTCCCTCCCTCACACTCCCCCTCCCTCCCTTCCCCCCTCTCCCTCTCACCCCCCTCCCTCCCTCCCTCTCCCTCCCTTCCCCCCCCTCTCCCTACCTCCCCCCCTCACCTCTCTACTTCCCCCTACCTCCCACTCCCTCTCACCCCCTCTCCCTCCCCCTCAACCTCCTTCCCATCTCCTCTCCCTCCTCCCTTCTCACCTCCTCTCCCTCCTTCCTATCTCCCCCCCTCCCTCTCAACCACCCCACCCCACTCTACCTTCCCCCTCCCTCTCACCCCCTCAACCTCCTTCCTACCTCCCCCTCACCCCCTTCTCCCTCCCTCTCCTGCCTATCAGTGGGATGTTCCCTCGCATTCCGGCAATCGGGTAGACGCCAACAATGCAGTGCCCAACCCTCAGGGAAGGAGGGAAGATCCCAGGGCACTGGAGTGGAGCAGTGGACCAAGGATTGGAGTTGACACCACCTCACCAGGGGTTTAAGTTTAAAGTTTGTTTATTAGTGTCCCAAGTAGGTTTACATTAACGCTGAGTCACAGAGGTTTACAGCATGGAAACAGGCCCTTCGGCCCAACTTGTCCATGCCGCCCTTTT